>NC_025994.2:122820549-123120549 GCF_000442705.2 Elaeis guineensis | reverse complement strand
GTACATACTTGTTTACTTATGATTTGATCTCTGATGAAGTGACAATCAACCTTTATGTATTTTATCTTTTCATGAAATACTGGATAGCAATAAAAATGGCTGCTTGCAAGTTAATCTGGATGCGTTCCTTGATAACAGAGTTTGGTTCTCAGCATGATAAACACATTCCTATATATTGTGATGATCATTAAAGAGTTCTTTGAAATAAATATAAACTGAGGTGTGAAATTGTAGATGTGATTTGTGACTCACGTCCATATGGTAAAAATTGTGTTAATATCATGCTAGCGCATCTTTTTCAAAGCTTATATGAAAACATTCCAATTATCCATATAATGCATTGCAGAGGCAATTATATCCGGTCAAGTAATAAGCTTACCAGCCTGTGCTCCAATTAAACAAATTTTTGATTTTTATGGGATATTTTGTTTCTAAATAGGTAACTCACTGCGCACACTTGCATCAATAAGCAAATTCAGAAGGAGAATTGCATTACATAAGTTCTTACTCCAGAAATCAATGCTTGCTATGCTTGTCTCATATTTTGGCACCAACTACGAGAGTTTCCAATGCTAACAAAATTTCTATTCTTAGTACAATGAAACACTTTAGACGAGAGAGAGAGAGAGAGAGAGAATCAAACACTTAGAAAAAATTTGGTGGTACCACCATGACGCATCAAAATTTCATCAAAACATTGGTTGTTGTCAGCATGATTCACACGCTTCTCGGGTAATGAAAGAATCTCGGGTCTATGGGTTTGAGTTTGAAAGGCAATAATGCCTGGCAGACTCTCTCCATCAAGAAAAATTATTAATCAGATTCAATGGCCAGTCCAAATCCCGGGGCACGTAGATAATATACCTGGTCCATCTAATAAATATAAAGGACATCATCGAAGAAACAAACTTCAAGTTTGGTCTATTAATATTTCTTCCGAAGGAAGAACTTTCAAGCTGCGCTTTATTAGTGGATATCTTTCATGTCCGGCTCTAAATAAAGTTTAGCATACAGGGTAAAGCTTCCAGTAACCAAATAGAATGGATCTAGATCTAACATAATACACCTCTAACCAGTCAAATTAAAGAATTCCTTGCAATAGGCATAAGCTGAGGTATGGAATCATAGACATAATATGTGACTCAAGTCCATATGACAAAAATTGTGTTCATATCAGTGCATCTTTTTCATTTTTTCCACAGCTTATTTGAAAATATTCCAATATATCCAGGTAACGCATTGCAAAGGCAATTATATCCAATCAAGCATTAAGCTTACCAACCTGCGCTACAATCAAACAAGTTTCTGATTTTCAAGGGACGTTTTGCTTCAAAATAGATAATTAACTGCACACATTTGCATCCACTGAGCAAATTCGGAAGGAGAATTACAGTACAGAAGTTCTTACTTCAGAAATCCATGCTTGCTATGCTTGTCTCCTATTTTGGCATCAACCACATGAGTTTCCAACACTAACAAAATTTCTAATGTTAATACAATGAAACACTTTAGACGAGAGAGAGAGAGAGAGAGAGAGAGAGAGAGAGAATCCAACTTTTGAAAGAGTTTTATGGTACGACCATGCCACATCAAAATTTCATCAAAACACCAGTTGTTGTCAGCACAATTCCAGCCACAATACACAACATTGGCTAACTACCGCTACCATATCAAATAACTACCATGCAATTGCCAAGAACCCATTGGTTACAGCAGTTGCAGTTTTTCAAATTTTGTAAGTGCTAAAAATTAGGATTCATGATAAATATCATCAATTAGCTGCGACTATTGTTACAGTTGATATAGCAACAGCACATGGCTTCAGTCTTATAGGTGACACATCCTTTTCATCACCAAAAAAAGGACAAACCATCTCCCAATGCCGATAACTACTAGTACTAAATGTGACTCTTTAAAGCATGTGTATTTGGCATTGCTGCCGAAGCCTTCACAATGTCCGCAAGTTGCGTCTCCAAATGAAATTTGCCTCTTTGTAATATGAAAGGTCGATGCTTTTCTCATGATGCAGGAGAGCATGAAGACACTCAGTATGAACAGAATGAATTTCATGACGGGAATCCTTTGGCGGGATCATAGTCACCAAATCCCTTCTTGAAACTTTCTACTATCTGCACTTCCTCATCCTTGTTGAGCTTGCAATTCTTCCAATCAGCTCGTTCTGGCACGCTTAAGAGGCCTGCGAGCACCTGCAAAATTTCAAACGATTTAACTATCATGGCTGGCAGAGTATTGGAAGCTACAATCAGATCTAACACGAGAAGCTTTTAGGTTTGGGGATGCAGCCTATGTCATTCCAACAGACATGAGACAAACAACCCAAGAATCAAGAATGAACTGTTAAGAACTTACCTCACGCCCAAACTGGACTGGGAACTTCTCTTTGTCATCAACAAGATGCGATAGTATTGTACCTTCAGGGAGTTCTACATAAAATATACTTGATTTGCCATCAAATTGAGACCTCAATAATTTTCTACCTTCACTAGAATCATCATCTGCAAAAGGATCAAGAGATCATCAATGTTGCGTGTCAAGGAACACTAAAGAATTTGACAAGATTTACAACTTTGACAAGCCCTTTTGATCCATTTTATATCCAAACATCTGTGCAGTTCTACCAACAAAGCAGAGTTCAGAAAGTTGCTCAAGGGCCTTTCTCCCACCAATTCATAACAGGACGGCAGATGGTAGAGATATACAGAGAAGGTATGCCAGCAAGATCATATCTGAATTATGGCATTCAAGCTATAATCTGATGCATTTGCAGACAGCAATAGTTTTGCTTGTGCTCATCACCCCGTTTTAAGAAAACACATTTTAATGGAGGTGTAAGCTAAAACAAATTTGAACTCATCATTCAGCTTGTGTCTTGTAGTTATGTAAATCCTATATCTGCTATGGTTTCACCTGACCATGTTGTTGATACCACTGCACGATGAACTCCAATTACTCCACCTTCTGTTGGCTAATTTTTGTCCAGTTCTGCCAGTTAAGGGGGCACTCAAACCAAGAATTTCCAGCAGATTTCAGACTCTAATACTAGTAATTCATTAACAGGAAGACACGTGGCTAATGTTTGTCTAGTTCTGCCAGTTAAGGGGGGCACTTAAACCAAGAATTTCCAGCAGATTTCAGACTAATACTAGAAATTCATTAACAGGAAGACACATCTTCAGTAAGGTTTAACATTTTTGATAACAACAAGAGCATATTTCAGTTAACCAAGAGACCAGATCATTTTGCCAAATACATGTTAATAAATACAGCCGAAATATTTGAGTTTCGGCTTTCATTGAAACCAAATTAACTTGACCAAATAAACAAAAACAGAGGAAACAGAATGAAACATGTTTCATTGTCCCATTTCGCAGCAGCCAACAACTGAATGAAGAATTCTCATTTCAATGTTATGCCTCAGATTACCTTTCTAAACATGTTTTCCCAGCATTACTGGATATTGCAAAAATAAGGATGACACAGGAAATCTTTGCAACAAGTTAAAATTATTTGTCAGACCTAGGAAAATACAATGTGCCATTCAAAGTTTGCTAAACCATCCCCAACCACACAGTTCAAGGCATATCAAACTGAATTGGTACAGAACCAGGATGGTTCAAGCTCCTGAATTGGTCCCAAGGCCAAACAAGGATGAACTAGCATGAACCACCTGGGTTTTGAGCAGTTTGGGGTAGTTCCAAGGTGGAGTGGGCCCGGACCACAAAATAAAAGGTCTTTGACTGACTTTGCCAAGAGTAAGGAGGTAAATGCCATGGCATGGAGCAGCATCACCATATCGATACCCACCGACCTACCATGCATCATGAATTGGTATCGCCATCTTTGGTGCCATATGTTTGATATTAATAGAGAAAACTATTAGATATATGATCTGAAAAGCCAATTGTTGATTGACACATTGTATTAATCAATGGCATATTTTTGTACTTGATTTATTAAAATTAATAAAATGAATATTTTTTTTATCCATTCATATGTAATGTGTCTGTGAATCGTCCAATGAGTTAATGGACAATGACACATTCCCAAGAGTTGAGAATTTGAGACGTGTCAATATAGATTAACTCCTGAAATGCTCTCGATTATTGGATTATCACGGAGATGGTGATTGATCCATCAAGATCGGTGCATAGATCGCTTTCCTTTCGGATAAATGAGTCTCGAATCTACAGTATAGGGACACTGGAGCGAGAGTGCAATTGTCAGAGAACAACGATACTGAACGTGATCAAGAACAAGTCACATGGATGTCTACTCACTCGTCAGTGACTATCTCGATGCTGTAGTTGTGTGAGAAGTTTTTTGACCTGCGATGCCTCGACCGCTCACAGTGGAATTGCTGTAGTTTGACAACACATAAACATGGTCCCTAGCTATTTGAGATCTTGCGGTATTCATTAGTTGCAGTAGGTTCGCTGTAGAAGTCAGATGTGCACTTATAAGGAATCATCAGCCTTAGTAGTTGAGGAGTAGTCATATGCGACTTAAGAAGCTGAGTTCTTAAGTCTGTGGCCACAGCAACGTAATAATGAAAAATAATTTTCATGAAATTCACGATTAGGCTCAAGTCGATTAAGTCTGACATATGACGGATGCTTAGGATTTGACGAGGTTCCATGACCTGCATCCTGTCGGGACTTTCGATAAAAGAACTTGATCACACGGTAACTACATCTAGGGGTTCAGATTTTTCTGTTCTATTGGATTGCCATTACATGCTGCTAGACATTACTAGTGGATTATGAGAACTCACTAGGATTGTTTTCGGATCAATGATCCTTGTTGGGTTGAGTTGGAATCGTTTCAGCCCATCGAAAAGAGTTTCAATGATGCTATGATAGAGATTATGATGTCTCACTATCAGATAGAATAGAACCTGAGGGATCACACACAAAAGGAGCTTGATCTGAGTAACGATTTGGATAATGATCAAATGATCAATTCAATTGATGATTTGGATCAATTTATAAAAGTTACTAATTTAGAAACTCCTAATTGTTAGCATAAGAGACTTAATTGCAAGTGTTGCAATGCAATTGAGCCTGATTAAATTATGGATCAAATCCTAATTAATTTAAATCATATTTAATTTAATTGGGCTTAACTTAATTTAAGACTAATTGGGTTTAAGTATCCAAGTTAGACTTGGATTCCAATCCTAATTGGATTAGAGTTGACAGCTTTTTCGAGTTTGATTCGAATCGGGCTCGAATTGATTCGAATCAAATCCAATTTGAAACTCAATTGAAATGGACTGCCTAAACCCTCTTTCCTTGGGATTCTCTCTCTTATTGGCCAACTAAGAAGTGGGAGGAGCAGTGGATTTGTCGCCCTTTTCCTCTTCGTACGTGTGAAGATGAGAGGAGGCACAACCCTTCTGGCATGGGACTCTTTTCTGATAAATTTTGATCCTAATTCAAATATTAATTTGAAATTTAATCAAATAGGATCAGTCCTTATCAGGTTTGGGAGTTGGGGACTTTGTTGTGTGCAACAAAATAAAAGATTAAGGGCGTGTGTGAAGGTTGTTCTGTGTGCTAACTTCTTCCTTGCCGCAACATCTCATCTCAATGCCCCTTCTCCCCTTTCCTCTCCCCACCTTCTCCACAGATCAATATGAGAGAGAGAGATTAGAGAGAGAGGAAGAGAAAGAAAAGGTTTTTCTTCTCTTCTAGGCATCTTTAGAGAGTTCCTTTCAGATCTGTGTGAAGGGTTCGTGTTACAGATTTTTCTTCGAGTTCTAGAAGAAGATCCACATCCAAGCCGAGGAATGAGGCCTGCAAAAAAGCTAGCCTCCGAGGGTCTTGGAGTTTCGATTAGCGATCTGCTCTATGTGGATACCAGCAGAGGCCGGGCACGTGCGCGACTCCGACAAAAATCCCAGACATCTTTCGGATTCGATCCGAGTAAGAAAGATAGCGATTCAGGTAATCAATCTTCCTTCTCTGTTTTTGATTTCAGATCTGTTATCATAAATCTATTTCAGCATGTTAAAGATCCGTAGGTGATTTATAGATTTGATCTACATGCTTCATATGAAAATAGTTTTCATATATGCTTCCGCTAGGTTAAAGTAACCTGATCTGATTTTGCATGCCTTAATCACCTAGAACTCCAACAATGGTATCACAGCCACAATTTTTAACATGTATGAAATAGATTTAAATCTGATTTCTCTTTAGATCTAAAAATTAGTTTCAGATTTAGATTATTTATTTTGATTTAAATCAGATTTGAAATCTGATTTCATGTATATGATACATAAATCTAAATTTTACATGCATATGTGATATGTTAGTGTAGATTAATAACCTAGTAGACTACCATTGTTGAGTTAAGTTCTTAGTTAGACCCACCATTCATGCAGGCACCCCTTCCACCATATCACATAAATCTAAATTTTACACGCATATGTGATATGTGCCTGCATGAATTAAGAAGAAGAACCGCGAAAAGTTGATCGATTTTGAAAACTGTTTTCCAAACAAGTTAACCAAAAATATTAGATTTGAAATTAAGATGTTAAACAATTTTTGAAAAGTGTTTTCAAATAGTTTTAATCATCTTTTTAGATCTGATTTTGCATATATGAGATATGTGCCATGTTAGTCTTAGATCTAAAAAATTATATATGTGATATACATTTCATAGATCTTAGATCTAAAACACCATATATGAGATATATGATTTTAGGTTTAGATCTGAAAATGTTTCGAGATCATAAATCATTAATTCATGCACTTTAACATAATCTAAAATTGTTTTTAGAATCTAAATTTTAAGTTATGCACAGGGATATGGGTTGAACAATTAAATCTAATGATTGGACTATAATTAGGTTCCTTGATTAGGTTAGGTTAGAACCCATGTCAATTTTGAGCAGTTGATTGAACCTAATCAATAGCTTATTACGATTAGGTCAAAGGAGCTCAATATCGAATTTAGTTGTAGTTGGTCATATCGATTCACATTTGATATGGATTGAGTAACTCAAGACCGAATTTGGCTCAGTGGATCGAGCCCAAATCGCTAAGCTAACCTATTCAATTCTAATTGATCAATTGGTGTCTAAAGCAAGTCTCAACTGGTGGTTTTTAATTGGGACCATGCTTATCTAGCCAATCCAGTTGGTGTCTAAGACAAGCATCGGCGATCCTCCCATCGATCTCACTTATCTGACCAACTTGATCGATTAAATTTTAAGGTTGTTTAGTTATTCATGTTCATCCATGCCGACTAGGTTAGTCAAACATAAGATTGTACTGACCTGAATCTAATCAATCAGACATAAGATTGTACTAATCTAATTTAGATAAGATCTAAATCTAAACCTCTTCACAAATATTAAGTCTTAAATCTTCCACCATTGTAAGAGTACGGGCGTCCTACTGATGTTGACTGTTCTCGACTGGTTACAGTGGTTCAGTTGCACCGAAAATATGCAACCACCCTATTAACATGAGATATTGCAAGGTAATGATGGGGTTGGACTCAATAATCGGACACGGTGAGGGACCTAATGACGGCTTTACCTATGCGTTGAATGGTGGGTCTAACTTAACTAAGAACTTGACCAATAAACGAACACGTTGAGGCTTCATAACTTAGAGATCAATCGCTGCATTATGCTTGAGAAGCATTGAACAATAGTTGTCCACTCATCGGTATAGTGTGGCCTAATAATCGGACACGGTGAGATGCGTGCATATCAATGGGACTGCAGTGCCCACTAAGAATCCTAATCGTGTAGGGCTTTTCGCATCTCCACGGAAGAGTGAGAGATCCGTAAGAATAGTGAGAGTCTAATTTGTTTCTTAAAGTCTCTAGAACAAATTTTAAAATCTGAGTACAATTGTCTAACTTGAATCTTCTATTTTCGTAGTTAACCATGTCAGTCTCCAACCATTTAGCCCGCATTATAGAGTCCAACCGACTAATTGGCCTTAACTACAAGGACTGATTTAGAAATCTTAAGATTGTCTTAAGTTCAGAGAAGTTGGGCTGTGTGCTCAACCAGGACCCCCCATCTTACATGACCATCCAAGTGCTCGTCAAACAGCAGCACAAAAAAAATGGATGGAGGATGACAACAAAGTGAAGTGTTACATACTGACTTCAATATCAAATGAGTTGCAGAGCCAACATGAGGATATACCTACTGCCAAGGCCATGATTGCACACCTGTAAGAGTTGTATAGTGAGCAAAGCCGCACGACGTACTTCGAAGTCTCTAAAAGACTTTTTAATACGAAAATGCGCAAAGGACAGTCAGTCCATGATCATTGTTTGGCAGTGATTAAGGACATAGAACAGCTTGAGAAGCTGGGCATTCCTATTCATAGGAAACTGCAAGTGGATTTGATCTTTCAATCCCTTACTAGTTCATTTGCTTCATTTGTTATGAACTATAATATGAACAAATTAAACTACACTTTATTTGAGTTGATGAATATGTTGGTAAGTAATGAGGGGACCTTGAAGAGTTCAAGGGCTAACATTGTTCTCGCTGTGAAGCAAGAATCTTCCTCCAAGAGAAAGTCTAGTTGGAAGAAAAAAAGCAGAAAAAGAAAAAGGAGAGCAAGCCGAAGGACACTCCAAAGAAGGCTGCTGGTGGCAAAAAAAAGTGTTTCCATTGCAATAATGATGGCCATTAGAAGAGGAACTGTTCGTTGTACCCGAAGAGCCTGAAAAAACAAAAGACAGATGCACCTTTGAAAGGTAAGTCCAATATGCTCATTATTGAATCTATTGAATCTAACCTTATGGTTTTCTCTATTTCTAGTTGGATATTGAACTCTGACTCGAGTGCTCACATATGTACTTCTATGCAGGGTCTGATAAAAAATAGAGGACTGAAGGAAGAAGAAATGATCCTGCGCGTCGGCAATGGAGCAAAGGTTGCTGCAATCGCCGTTGGAATATATCCTCTACGATAACCGTTAGAATCTAAATTGAATCTTAAAAATTGTTATTATGTATCTGTAGCTAGCAAAAATTTGATTTCTATGTCTGTGCTAGCACAAGATGGATATGAATTTAATTTCGATAAAGACTTTTATACTATTTACTTGAGAAATAAATTGATTGCAAGAGCTCTGTTAATTGA
The DNA here is from genome assembly GCF_000442705.2 of Elaeis guineensis. NCBI lineage: Eukaryota > Viridiplantae > Streptophyta > Magnoliopsida > Arecales > Arecaceae > Elaeis > Elaeis guineensis. Next base: position 123,111,404 of record NC_025994.2, on the reverse strand, counting down.
TAGTCTTTATCATTTGCATGTCGATGCATCTGTGAACATTAACGAGCAATTAGTGAAAGCCGTAGGACACAAGACCTAGAGATGACCTGAACCACAAGTATTTATGGCATCTCAGACTTGATCATATTGGAGAAGACAAGATCAACAAACTGAAAAAGAATGAGATCCTTAACTCACTGAGTTCTGAGTTTTATTCAGTTTGTGAATCCTACCTTCAAGAAAAAATAACTAAATTATCCTTTGTAGGATATGGGGAAAGGGCCACTGAATTACTTGCCCTGGTACACACTAATATGCATGGGCCATTTGATGTGCAGGTCAGATATAGTTATCAGTACTTCATCCATGATTATTTACAGTATGAGATGTGTTTCTTATGAGACACTGAAGTTTTTGAAAAGTTCAAAGAATTTAGACATGAAGTAGAAAAACAAACAGAAAAACTCCTTAAAATTCTTCAATCAGATCGATGAGAAGAATATCTTAGTGAAAAATTTCTGAAATATCTCAAGGACAACAACATAGTCTTACAGTGGACTCCTAGTACGTCTTAACTCAATAGGATATCAGAAAGGAGAAATAAAATCCTATTGAATATGGCCCGATCTATGATGAGCTTCACTGACCTACCTATGTTTCTTTGGGCACATACCCTACAAACCTCCATTTATATTTTAAATAGGGTTCCTTCTAAATTCATTCCTACCACACTATATGAAATATGGCATAGTAAGAAACTGAATCTTGACCATCTCAAGATTTGGAGATATCCAGCTATGTTAAAAAACTAATGGCGGACAAGTTAGAACCCAGATCTATGAAAGCTTGTTTTATAAGGTATTCTAAAAAATCAATAGGATACTACTTTTACTTTTCAGAGAATTACAATGTGATTGTGATCCGACATGCCACGTTCTTGAAAAAATAATTTATCCAGGACGAATGTAGTGGGAGGCTAATTAAGCTCGTAAAGAAAGTCTCTAAAGAGCGGCGAGCTGTAGATCAGACTGAACCCATTGAACCAGTAGATGTCGTGGTTCCACCACCTCGTAAATTTAGTAGGATCTCCCATCCTCCTGAAAGGTACTTAGATATGCTTACAGATGATGTAGAGGAAGTATTCCTCGTGAGAGATAAGGATCAAGTAGTTGATCCTAAAATCTATGACGAGACGATGTCAGAAATCGACTTCGAGAAATAGTTGAATGTTATGAAGTCAGAAATTGACTCAATGCATTCAAACCAAGTCTTGACCTTAGTGGATCCATCAGAGAGTATTGTATCCATTGGGTGTACATGGATCTACAAAAAAAAGATAGATGCAGATGGTAAGATAGAGACCTATAAAGCTAGGCTAGTGGTGAAGGATTATAATCAACGCAAAGGTATTGACTATCATGATATCTTTTCGTCCGTAGCCATACTGAAATTCATCCACACATTGCTTGCCATTGCAGCTTTATCATGATTATGAAATTTGACAGATGAATGTGAAAATGACGTCCCTAAATGGATATCTTGAAGAAGATATCTATATGGAACAGCCTTTAGATTTCACTTCTAGTGATGGAGATCACAAAATCTGCAAGCTGCATAGATCCATTTATGGATTGAAGCTTTTCGAAATTGAAACACTCATTTCAACGATGCCATCAAATCATTTGATTTCATAAAGAATGAGGAGCCTTGCGTTTACAAGATCAGTGGGAGGACTGTCACATTCCTCATATTATACGTAGATGATATTCTTCTTATTGAGAATGATATTCATATGCTGACCTCAGTCAAGAGTTGGCTGTCCAAGAATTTTTCATGAAAGATCTAAAAGAAGCATCTTATATTCTAGAAATTAAGGTCTATAGAGATAGACCGAATAGGATGCTTGGCCTTTCACAGAAGATGTACATAGAAGAAGTGCTGAAGACGTTCAGCATGAAGAACTCTAAGAGGAGACTACTACCCCTTAGACATGGCATTAGTCTCTATAAAAAGATGTGTCCTAGCACATGAGGAGATTCAGAGGATGAGCAAGATCCCTTATGCTTCAGTAATATGAAAACTCATATATACCATGTTGTGTACACGATCTGATATAGCCCTAGCTGTAAGTGTCACGAGCAGGTATCAGTCGAATCTAGACGAAGAGCACTGGACTCTGTGAAGAACATCCTTAAGTACTTGAGAAGGATTAAGCATTTATTCTTGATCTTTGGAGGAAGTCCTGAGTTGCGGGTTGAGGAATATACTGGTTCAGACTTTATGTATGATCCCGATGATATGTCTACGTCAGGATGTGTAGTTCTTCGCAATGATGGTTCTACAAATTGAAAGAATTTCAAGCAACCAATCATTGCTGATTCTATCGTGAAAGTTGAGTATATCGCCATCTCAGAAGCTGCAAAGGAAGCCTTCTGGTATAAGAAGTTCGTTGCAGAGCTCGAAGTGATGCCATAAGATGCCATTGCCTTGTACTGCGATAAAAACGACACCATAGCCCTTGCTAAGGAACCCAGACCTCATCAGAAGTTCAAACATATCGAGCGACGGTTTCACATTATACGCGACTACCTCGAGAAAAAGTACATCGAGATGCGAAAAATAGACTCTACGGACAACGTAGCAAACCCACTGACGAAACATTTGAGCCAGCAGAAATCTGAAGTCCACCTTGAGAAGATGGATCTTAGGTACATGGCCAATTGGCTTTAGATCAAGTAGGAGATTGTTAGATGTATGATCTGAAAAGCCAATTGTTGGCTGACACATTGTATAAATTCAAAACATATTTTTGTACTTGATTTATTGAAATTAATAAAACAGGTATTTTTTTTATCCATTCATGTGTAATGTGTCTATGAATCATCTAAGGAGTTAATGGACAATGACACATATTTTCAAGAGTTGAGAATTTGAGACATGTCAATATAAATTAACTCCTGAAATGCTCCTAATCGTTGAATCACGGAGACAATGATTGATCCGTTGAGATCGATGCACAGATCACTTCTCTTTCGGATAGACGAATCTCAAGTTTACAGTATAGAGATACTGGAACGAGAGTACAAATGGTTGTTAAAGAACAACGATACTGAGCGTGATCAAAAACAAGAAGTTACATGGATGTCTACTCACTCGTCAGTGACTATCTCGATGCTATAGTTGTATGAGTAATTCTTTAACCTGCGGTGCCTCGACTGCTCACAGTGGGATTGTTGTAGTTTGACAACACAAACATGATCCCTAGCCATTTGGAGCCTTGCGGTGTTCGTTGACTGTAGTAGATTCGTTGTAGGAGTAGAATGTGCACTTATAAGAGATCCATCGGGCTGAGTAATTGAGTAGTCCTATGCGATCTAAGTGGCTGGGTTCTTAAGTCTGTGGCCACAGCAACGTGATAATAGAAAGGAGTTTTTATGAGATTTATGATTGGACTCAAGCTGATTAAGTCTGATATATGATGGATGCTTAGGGTTTGATGAGATTCCATGACCTGCATCCTATCAGAACTTTCGATAGAAAAACTTGATCATATGGTAACTACATCTAGGGATTCAGATTTTTTTTATTCTGCTGGATTGCCACTACATGCTGCTAGACGTCACTGGTGAATTGTGAGAACTCACTAGAATTGTTTTCGAATCAACGATCCTTATTGGGTTGAGTTGAAATCGTTACAACCCATCGAAAAGAATTTCGATGATATTGTGATAGAGATCATGGTCTGTCTCACTACTAGATAGAATAGAACCTGAAGGATCACACACAAAAGGAGCTTGATCTAATCAACGACTTAAATAATGATCAAATTATCAATTAGATTGATTTGGATCTATTTGTAAAAGTTGCAAATTTAGAAATCGCTAATTGTTAGCATAAAGGACTTAATTGTAAATGTTGCAATGCAATTAGGCCTGATTAAATTATGGATCAAATTCTAATTAATTTAAATCAGATTTAATTTAATTAAATTTAACTTAATTTAAGGTTAATTGGATTTAAGTATCCAAATTAGACTTGGATTCCAATCCTAATTGGATTAGGATTTACAGCCTTTTCGAATTCGATTCGAATCGAGTTCAAATTTGATTCGAATCAAATCCAATTTGACACCCAATTGAAATAGACTGCCTAAGCCCTCTTTCCTTAGAATTCTCTCTTATTGGCCAACTAAGAAGTGGGAGGAGCAGTGGATTTGTCACCCTTTTCCTCTTCGTACACATGAAGATGAGGGTAGGCACAAGTTGGCGCCTCTCCTTCTGACTTGAGACTCTTTTCTAATAAGTTTTGATCCTAATTCAAATTTTAATTTGAAATTTAATCAGATAAGATCAATCCTTATCAGGTTTGGGTGTTGGGGACTTTGTTGTGTGCGACAAAATAAAAGATTAAACAGGACATGTGTGAAGGTTGTTCTGTGCGCTAACTTCTTCCTTGCCGCAACATCTCATCTCAACGCCTCTTCTCCCCTTTCCTTTTCATGCCCCACCTTCTCCACAGATCAGATCTGAGAGAGCGAGAGATTAGAGAGAGAGGAAGAGAAGGAAAAGGATGTTTCTCCTCTTCTAGGTGTCTTTAGAGAGTTCCTTTCATATCTGCGCGAAGGATCCGTGTTGCAGATTTTTCTTCTCCGAGTTATAAAAGAAGATCCACATCCAAGCCGAGGAACGAGGCCTGCAAGAAAGCTAGCACTCCGAGGGCCTTGGAGTTTCAATCAGTGATCTGCTCCGTGTGGATACCAGCAAAGGCCGAGCACGTGCGCGGCTCCAACAAAAACCCCGGGCATCTGCCGGATCCGATCTGAGTAAGAAGAAAGATAGCAATTCAAGTAATTGATCTTCCTTCTCTATTTTTGATTTCAGATCTGTTATCATAAACCCATATCAGCATGTTAAAGATCTGTAGGTGATTTATAGATTTGATCTACATGCTTCATATGAAAATAATTTTCATATATGCTTCCGCTAGGTCAAAGTAATTTGACCTAATTTTGCATGCCTTAATCACCTAAAACTCCAACAATAACTAGATACAAATGATGGAAAATCTGAAGATGATAGAGGAACTTTACAAATGAAAGTCAAAACTACATACACATCATGTGCCTAAACTAACAATTATAGACCAGTGTCAGAAAAGGAAACTTAAAATTTTCACACTGACTTTCTGACATGAAAGCTAACACATTTTCTACCAGTGAAAACAAGGATTCATCAACAATGCCAAAAAGGATCTACTTCAAATCCTCAGCAAATAATTTAACTGTTTATCATGTATATGTACCATTGGAATCCAATATTTCCCTCTATTCGACGGTATTACCATTCTACCCATGTCTATCATAACATAGCATCTATGCACAGATAAACATAAGGATATTTCACGAAGAACATACCTGGGTTCACCACTGCAAATTCAAATCCTAATTTCTTGGCAGCTAAATTGAAAATCCGCTGAACATTTGATGCTTTAGATAATGGAATGGGAACAGCCTGTTCAGAACATTTGCAAGAATATTACTCAACAAACCATATAACTCGCAACATGCAAGCACTAGTAGGATCATCATGCATTGGACCTTTTGATCATCAACCGCAGCATTGGTGTGCATGGTGCTCTTGCATGCAAAGAAAGCACAGCACACATGCAGCACCTCACATTGGCTCTACTTGTATCCACTTCTCAAGGTGCGATGCAAGATGTGTGGCTATTGCTGTGGTGGATGATCCAAAGGCCTAATGCATGCTGGACCTAGCCAACTTCCAAGACACAAAACAGACACTGAAATAATGATAGATCAAACTACCTACCACAGTACTCACAGTTTCCACATTGGTAATGAGATTCTTTATTAGGAAACATTTGTTCAGAAAATGTATTGTTGCAGTAACATACAAAAATCATAAATCAGATGCATTCATCCAGACGGACAGACGGACGCACGCAGGCATGCACACACGCAGAGAGAGAGAGAGAGATGAGATGGTGCATGACTAATAAATTTGCATTCTAAAACTTTGGGAAACAACAAGAAAAGTTGGTATTAGCTGCAATTAATAGGCTAGTGGCAGGTACAGCATTTAGTCAAAGCAAAAAAGTGCCCAATTTTCATAACTTCTAACATGCATTTGAAAGAACATGCCCACATTGTCATTGTGGTGATGAAGTGGCAGACAAATCTGAAAGTTTGACATGCATTGTGAATCATCAAATGAATATTCTGGTTGATGCTTGCCTCTTAAGAGGCTACTGTAGAATTCTTGTCAGTCCATTTTTTATGCAATCGAGACAAATTCCAGATAAGATAACAATCAAAGTTCATGAATCAGAGAAAAAATTCAAATAGATCTTATAAAAGAGGCAAGCTCTAACTCTGCTAATTTATGGCTGTACAATTGGTAACTATTAAATCCTGGGAGAAGAAATCCTTCCTACCTGAAGGTTAGCATGAGGACTATGTTGAAATATCCACTCAAAAAAGACAACTTCATTTGCCTGGTTCTTGTAATACATATTGAGAGCATTTTTATATTTTGCAAGCTCCATGTCCGTTTCTGAAGGCATCATAAGAGTATTAGGGCAGTGCTCAATTGGTACCAGCAGTACATGGTTCTGCACAAGTGCACCCTTAGCAAGCGTGCAGTAGTAACTTTCTCCTATGCTTATTACAAGGTGTGACTCCACATTTGGGCTTGACAAGCAGAACCAACAATTTTTCCCTGAGCTCCTCCGATCACTAGAAGTTAACAAAATCATGACACTGAAGGTTAATATCCAAAACGAGCATCAGCAAAATGGAAGCTTCCAGAACTCATACAACTAATTACATAAAGAACAATGGAATTATGGATGTCATGGCTCTCCATCAGGCATATGCGAGACATGGTCTAAAGCATCAAACACTGGCTTATAAGGAGATTGACACATTGTACGTGTTGAGAAGCCAACCATTCACTATCAAGGAAAAAAAAATATAAAGCATATTTCACAAACTGCTTAACTTACCTATGAGATCTTGCATTCTGAGAGAAACTAGCCCCTTCCTCAGAGAGGCTATGGTTAAAATTGCAATCAGGACCTCGTTCGCATTTTCCTTTGTTAAGAAAATCAAAGCATACATTTCTTAGATACTGGTCCCTCGCATCCGCATCATGTCGATAATTACATTTCTCCCCTCGAGAACAGGATCCTGAAGATGTAAACTTGAAGCACAACTTATCCCCACCTGCCCCTCCCTGTTTTTGCCTCTTTGAAACATCAAATCGCCAGTATTGTGTATCAATATCACTATTGGCAGGACGTTTAGTAGCTTCTCTGGCATGACTGGTTTTCTCTGCAAGCATATATGGTGATAAGGTGGTGTTTGGTGGTCTTGTGCGAATCTCAGCAGTTGACATCATAGATGCTGGAGTAGGAGAAATCGCATGAATAAACTTCTGCGAAGCATGTACAGCATACAAACAGTTATACAGCGCCTAAAAGGTATAGTCAGATCAATGCAATATAAATTAACATGAACAAAGTTTTTACTTCTTAATAGGAACTATCAGCAAAAGTTGACTATTTCAACACCTGCTGTTACATTATTGTCAGATTAAGTAACATGTAGAACAGTGAGAGTCAGAATATAGTATCCTACTTAATGAGTACGAATCAGTGATTTCAAGAGCTTTTACACAAGATGTCATTTCTTAAAGATAGAGTTGGGACCAATAAAATTCACATGATTTAGCTCTATAAAATTCACATGATTTAATGTTCAAAAAAAGAATTCATGGATATTTAAATTTAAAACGACAAGCATGGCTGATAGGAGTATTGAATTACAAGAAACCTAGCATAATAGAAAAAAGACATTTTAAAAAAAAAAAAATCTTTATATTACCATTTTATAATCACAAAAAGATGAACAATCTAACTCTACCAAATACTGATTTAAGAAAATGCAGAATAAAGCAAAATACATAGCCTCGTTCCACAAAAAAGCATGTAAGCTAACAGCCTGAAGAGCCAAAACATCATTTTTTTGTAATGTGTATTTACGCACACACACATATGATACATGCATGTGAATATGTGTATGTGCATATGCATTTAGATGGAGAGATGGACAAAATGGACAGAGATATGACGCCTCTGTTTGATGTAGAACATCTGACGCCTCTGTTTGATGTAGAATGTACATAATGCAGATAAATTTTTGACTCTAAAAACAGCCAATAACATTTACCAAAAAAAGTATGAAATATGGAAATAAAAAAGTGCAAAGAAAATGAAGATGTTTAGAAGCATGCAACATAAAATCCCCAAAAGTTAGATGCTTACGTACAGTTCTTGTGCTAAGAAAACAACCAGACCTGTTTCTCTTTATTCCCTACAGCCGCAAGCCCAATAAAACGGGTAACATGTTCAGCTTCCTTGTTACAATAGGGCTCACGTGCATAATATACACCTTTAGTGCCTGCAATATGATACCTACAGAAAATAGATAGCAGGCCTCAGCATCAGCATCATCTTATACACAGTCAGACAAAACCCCAACGCTCATCAAAGAGTTGGTTCTGCAATTTATTCAACACAGCATTCATGAGCTTATAAACTATAAACCACTGTTCGAACTTGGAATTAGCCCCCTCCCTCAACAAGACAGAGGAAGAGAATCTCGTTCATGAAAGTTGAACAACATAACAGCAAATGAAGCATAGTCGAGTTGGAGAGTTAATTGTCCTCATAGCCATATTATGCATACTAGATCCAACACTGCCTACTGACATTTTATTCTTGACATATTAAAAGTGCCTAAAGTATACAATCCTTGATTCTCCAAATAAGATAAAAATATGAAAAAGAAAATAAAAAAAGAAGAAAGAAAGAAAAGAAAAGAAACATTGTATTGATTTAAGACATCCAACAGAGGGATGCAGATAAACCTTATGCAGATTGCATACCATTACTCCTAACAGGTATGAATTATGGGAATGGTTTGTCTGACTACAGATGCGTAATGTGCTATTAAATTAATACTAATTTTCAAAAAGGACCTACCTCGGCTTGATCTCTGCAACTAATTCCGATACAATGGAATCATATGCTGAAGGATCTGAAACACCCGGTGGAGCATTGGAAGTATCAGCTCCATTCGAGACCCCACTTGGCCATTCATTAGTAAAAGATGGTTAAGGAAAAAAAAAACAAACAGAATTCCTTAAGAAACGGTATAGGTGGGGAAAAAAAATCCAGGTAAAATTTGCTCCTTTTCTTTAAAAAAAAAAAAAAGCGAAAAAAGGATATGTCAAAAACATATCAACTATCCCCGGCTCTTCTGCTAGGGCTCTCAATGCATCAACATCATCCTCGGTGTACACTCCATAGCCCCCAGCATCCTGTGAACGCCTACCAGATAAATAAACCACCGATAACCCTGTAATAATCGTTACAGATACTCTAATGATAAGCGAAATCCTCTAATAATTCAAGAAAAGAAACAGGAGTAATTTAATGATCCAAGAAAGCGAGAGATTAGAGTTACAAGAAGACTAGAGCATTGGGGAGAAAGAGAGGTAGGCAATGCGGACCGTGGAGGGAGAACCTGCCGCTGCCCTTGAGCCAGTAGAGGTTGGAGCAGAGCTGGACGCCATCGGTCTTGAAGCCGAGGTTAGAGGGGAGCTTGGAGGCGGCAGAGAGGAACCGCGCGGCGCCGACGCCGTAGTCACCGGTGAAGTAGGTGGGAATGGGGACGGCGACGCGGCCGTCGAGGTAGTCCGAGAGCTCGTCGGGGCGGTCAGCGGAGTCCGGGAAGAACTGACCGACGCAGAAGAGGGCGTCGAAGGGTCCGCTCGATTTATTCACCTGAACAAGAGATTTGAAAAAGAATTAGGGTTTTAGGTTTCGATCTTGGCCGTAGTGAACGGAGGACCAAACCCTAGGAACGAAATGGATCGGAGGGAAAGGAAGAGACCGTCTGGACTCGCTTGAAGAGCTGGTGCAGGTTGCCGAGGACGTCGCCGCAGAAGAGGATCCTTGGAGTGGAAGTAGTCGCCATGGAGGGGAAGCGAGAGCGGGGAAGAGAGGATTTGATGAGATGATGTAATTTTAAGCGAGACGAGGCTGAGAGAAGCGTGAGGACCCATCCCGCAAACAAAGTCGGCAAGTGTTACCGGTTGCCGATTTTGCCGCTTTATCCGACCATTCCAATATTCGGAAAGCCGATAGATGGACGGTCATAATTTCAGTCCTTAAAATCTATCTTAATATCCATGTTATACAATTTTGTAGACGGCTGATTTTGCAAGCAAAAGGTTGATGATTCTGAGATTCTCTCTTTAACATATATCATATGTTGATCATATATTATGTTTTGTTTATATGTTGTATTAAAATTAGGTAAGTTTGATGACCTAAATGGGGTTACCATAACGATTTAAGATCAAATGATGTGAATTCTATAGTGATTTGATCCTCTAATTTAAGATCTCTGTATTTGATAGATCATAATCCAGTAATTAAAGATTCTCAAGTATCTATAAGTAATCTGTTGGGTGTTTTATGAAAATTCAAAATTAATAACCATCTAGTACCAAAACTATCCATGATATATTCCATAAAAATTTATTCATTAAACATATAAAATATATTATAATAAAATATATACATATTTATTAATATATTAATAATTAGTATATTCTATAAAAATATATTTATCAGTCCTATAAATTATTAGTCCTATAAAAATATATTAATTATTATTATAAAATTAATACTTTTATTTGTACTTGTAATATGTTATTATTAATATGAATATTTATTTTAATTATAAAGATAAAGCAACTAGAAGTAATATATTAAATAATTTTATTATATAAATATCATAGTACAATAGGATAGTTCTGTTCTAGTTTAAAATTATCATTGAATCATGATATAATTAATAATATATCATAATATAATATACATCATAAATATAATAAACAATATAAATATAATATAATATATAATATTGATATAATATCTTAACGATATATTAAGATAAATTTTTTTCGCTAGATTAAGGGGTATTTTTATCATTAAATTTCAATTCGAAGTCACTATCCAAAGATGAACTTGAATTTGTGACCTCAAAGATGGATATTCTATTATTTGGTTGGATGGTGATTTGAGATCATTACCACATAGGATCATCATGGTACAACTACATGGTAATCTCATTATCTCTACTCATATAATCGTTCATCTTGGATGAATCACCATATACCAATTACTCCCCTAAATTCAAAGAAGAGGTTGTAGAGATAAGTGAAAAATGTATATCATTATACAAAAATATGAAAGTGGCGTATAACTTTTTATATAAAATCAACAACAATTAATAATCTTTTAGCACCAATTATCTTTTTTAATAATTATGATTCTTTGTTTATTGATTGTTTAAGATACTTGTTTAGTGTTATAGGTTTGACGCAAGAGGAAAGTAAGGTAGGACCAAGCATTTCTGGTTTAAATTAAAGCACAATATTTTTTGTATCTTCTAGGATTCATATTCGGCTAATTAATTTGGTATCCTTATTTAGATATTTAACAAAATCATCTTGTTGCCTTTGTAATGCTATACCAGTTATGCCCCCCTCACGATTCATCCATGATTCACGTTTATGTGAAATGGTGAAGAAAGATTTGAAATCCTATATGATGTTTGACCTTTTGATCCATTTCCACAATGACTATTTTCAGAAAAGCTAGAGAAATGATGTGTATTATATCACCTTCAACATGGTAACCCCATAGGAATAATTAATCCTTAGCTCGCATTTTTATTCAAAACAATGAATTCGACTAATTTTAAACCATAGCAAATCAGTTGCAAGGCAAGTACTATACAAACAATCTAAAATACAGCTTAAAGCTCCAAAAAATTAATTGTTGATGTCACCAAAATTGAAAATTAATTTAATAAAGCATAAGAAGAATGACATACTTGGAAAGAATAAAAGAAACCATCGGTCACCTCAACTTCCTCCTCCATCTGCGGAGTTGCAGCCTATTAAATCTCATGAAGAAGTGTGTAAGCATATTCATAATGCGCTGCAAAGTAATCGTCTACCCAATTCTTTAATCGAAGTGCCTGTTATGTAGGAGAAAGTGACGACCCCTTAGGATAAAGTTGGGGATGAGTTGCCCCAGATGAGTCAACCTGTGGATCCTTAAAATGAAGATGCTTGTTTGAAATTATCGGAGTGCTGCTAAGGCTTTTTTTGTTAATTATGCTAAACTCTTGCTTCGACAGTATAATTTGGATATGATGTATTTTTAAAAGACTCGTATTGGCAAGAATGCTTCTAATCATATCCGTAGGTTTTTTTGGCCATGCATGAGATTTGTACATAATTCCTGCGGTTGGATTATCTAGAGGCATTATCATTGTGTGAAAAAAAAAATTGGATTCTATTAGTTTTTATAATATTGATAGACAAATTGTTTTGAGATAGTCACATTAAATATACTCCTTCTTGGATTTTAGGTGCTGTGCATGCTAGTAATTCTGTTTTTCAACGTAGATTTTTATGGTCTCAAATTTAAGATGTTTTAGCTTTTCAAGTTCCTCTTTTACTTATCGATGATTTTAAATATATTTTGAATGCTGTGGATAAAAAAAGGGGTAAACCGTTTATTGTCGATCGCGATGTTAGGAAATTTCATACTTTCCTACGGACTACTGGCCTTATTGATCTCGATTTTTTTGGTCTCTCTTACACTTGGTGCAATAATCAAAGTGGAGCTACATGAGTGTGGGAGAGAATTAATTGGAGGTTTGCTACTGATACTTAGTTAAATCTATATCATGAATCCTCTATCACTCATCTTGCTTGTTTTGCTTTTGATCATTGTCCTCTTCTTGTTTCTATTTTGGACAAGATTATTAGGGGACCTAAGGTGTTTCGTTTTGAAAAATTTTGGCTTACTTATCTCAAAATGTTTGAATTAGTTTAAAATTCTTGGATTGGTTTTTCCACTTATAATCCTATTGAAAGGGTTGCTTTACTTCTACAAAAGGTTCGTCATGCTCTCAATTCTTGAAAATACACTATAGGGAATTTGAATAATCTCGCTCGGCAATTATATGACCATATTTTTCATTTGCAAAATAAGGAATCTCAAGATGGGATTTTGTCTTCTCATGATCATCTGTTGTTGCTTTCTCTTCTAAGGGATTATAATCACATCTTATATCAAATTGAATTAATGTGGAGATAACAATCTCGCTTTTAGTGGCTAAAAAGATGGTGATGCGAATACAATATTTTTTTGCTGTTCTACCATCCTTCGAAGATGCTCTAATCAAATCAATATCCTTTCCCTTCTGTATGGTGGAACCACAAATGATCTTAATATTATTCAAGAAGTCTTGATTGCTCATTTTCAAGACAGATGGAAGATGGATATGAAAATTTCAAAGCCGGATTATCCTCTTATGAATTCTGTTCTAAATCCCACCCAAGGTTCTTCCTGATTTTTTGATTTTTTTCTTTCAAAAATTTTGAAATATCATTAAACTTGAAATCTTATCTGCTATGCATTTCTTCTTTCAAACTATGCATCTTCCGGACTCTTGGACCAAAACGAATATTACTTTGATTCCTAATAAAGATAATCTTCAGGGCCCTAATGATTTTCGTCCTATTAGCTTGTGTAACATAGTCTATAAAATTATTGCAAAAATTTTGTTTTCTAGGCTTAAAATTTTTTTGCCCATTCTTGTTTCAAAGGAGTAGGGTGCCTTCATAGCTAATCGAAATATTACTAAAAATCTTTTACTTGTATAAGAAATTATGCATTCTCTTTATAATGCTCCTTCTTCTAGGGCCCTTATGCTTTTGAAATTGGATATGGAAAAGGCCTATGACAGGATTCATTGGCCTTTTTTATTTTTTGTTCTTCAATAGACCTGTTTACCTGATCAATTTATATCTTGGATTAAAGACTGTATTACTTATCCTCAATTTGTTTTGCTGATCAATGGCATGTCTACCTCCCATTTTCTTGTGTCTAGAGCCCTAAGGTAGGGGTGTCCCCTCTTTCTTAATCTTTTTATTTTATATTCTGAAGTATTTTCAAAATTTCTTAATGTTGCTGCTTAGTCAAATTTTCTTCAGGGATATAGGATTCTTGGTGCTCCAGAAATTATGCATGTATTTTATGCTGATGACTGTTTGCTTGTTGCTCGAGCTACGTTACATAATGCTATATGCCTTTCTACTATTATTAATACTTATTGCATGTATTTAAGGCAGGCTATTAATTATGCAAAGTCTAATATTCTCTTTTTCTCAAGCATTGGACGTACTACGAGGTAGCACATTCTGCAACTACTGCATTTTTCGAAAAAATGAGATAGATGGATATGTCTCGGGGCTCCTTTATCAGGTCAGATTTTTAGATCCTCTGACTTTCAATTTATATTAAAAAAGATATCAAATAAAGTTACAACTTGAAAATGGCGAACATTATCTCTTGCTGGTCGTATGACTTTATTTCACTCGGTGCTATATGCTACCCCTCTTTATATTTTCTCTTTTGTCCATGTTTCTATGTCTGTTCTTCATAAAATTGATAGAGAATTCAAGACATTTCTTTGGGGTCATGCATCAAACAGGCATGCGTTTCATCCTATTGCATGGAATCAGGTATATTCTCCTAAATCATATGGTGGTTTGGGGTTTCAATTATCAAATCAGCGTCGGTTTTATGCTTGTATAAATTAACTGCTCAAGTGATTTTGAATCCGCATTCATTATGGACTCAAGTAGTTAATACAAAATATAAATTTAATAGATCTTGGATTAATTATAACTATCCAAGGAATGCTTCTATCATTTTGAAGAAGATTGCTAAGGTTGGGTTCCATTTGAAATTCCAGTTTCAATGGATGGTGGGTACTGGAACTGCCATTAAGGTTTATGAGGACCCATGGATATCACCTATGCCCCTTACGCTTTGGTCTACTTATATTAATATGATGGACCTTATGGATGTAAATATGCATGTCTCTGATTTCATTAATACTGACAAAACTTGAAATTTGCAGCGTCTTGCACAGCACTTTTCTTTGGATTTGCTTAAGAATATTTGTACTATTTCATTATCCTTACGTGTTTGGGAGGACAAGATGGTTTGGGGTTCTTCTAAATTAATACATGTTCCCTTACAAGATATGAAACGTTTGACTTGGCCTAATGACTCTCCACATTCTCAGGTTAATTGTGCTTGGATTTGGTCCCTTAAAATGCCTATGCGGGTCAAAATTTTTCTCTAGAGACTGGTTTGGAATAGGCTGCCTTATAAACAAGTATTGGCCCACTGTAATATTATACTTTCTATGGATATGGCTTACGATATTTGCATTGATCAAATTGAGGATTGTGCCCACCCTATTATGCACTATTGTTATGCTCAACTTTGTTGGCAGCAACTAAGCTCCATGTACCAAGTGAACTTCTATCCTTTTTTCATTGTTCGCTTTAATTGAATATATTTCGAATAACCTGGTTGCAATGGAATAGAGATCACTCTTGGCATTTGCAGCTTGGTTACTTTGGTGGGCTCGAAATGAATGGATCTTTAATAGCAACCAGATGATGATGGCTCAATTAATGTGCAAATTGATGGTATTGGCTAAAGACTTTTGATGTTTGTATACTTCATCTTTTTGTGCTCCATGTCAGTACTAGGATAGCCAAATATAAAAGGCTTCATCCTTTTGTCAATCTTGTATAGTGTCTTGGCTACCCTCTCCTGTTGGGATCATAAAAATTAATTTTGATGCTTCTGTAGTTAGAGACAGGGCAACTGCAGGCTATGTTATCAGGAACTATGATGCTCAACTACCGCGCACTGGAGGTAAGGTACTTTCTCATATTTTTGTTCTCTTCGCTGAACTGTTAGCTGCTTGGATTGAGATTCGGATTGCTATTGTTGAATTAAAGGCTACCCATATTTGGGTGGAAAGAGACTCTGTTACTACTGTCTCTTGGCTAAGGAAACCCTCATTGCATTTATTTAATCATATTCCCTATGTTAATGATCTTGTACATTGAAAATCAACTGTGAATTTTTATAAAATATCTTATATTTTTTGAGAAGTGAATTAAGTTACAGATTTTATGGCTAATAGTGCATTACAGGGGGGACTTTTCATGGAATTATGAGGATATTCATGACTATCGCTGTAAATTTCTTCTTATAACTGATGCTTATGGAGTTAGATACATTAGATAAATGGTGGCACTAGGATGAACACATTGATCTATTCCTCCTACTTCATCAGCAATATCTAATCAAGCAGAGGGATAAATTACAGCATATATGGGAAAGTGTTGTTTACCATAGTTACTTCATTGGTGCTTATTTTCAATTTTTTGGAAAAAGGTGGATGCAAGTCTACTTCCCTACGTGCTCCCATCAAATGATGAGGTTAATCAGAGCAATGTTCCTCTTCTGTGTATACTTTTTACCGATTACATTGCTTTGTATCATCTGAAGCTGATGCGGCGCCATACTTTGAAAGACTATTTGTACAGCATCGAAAATAAAAAAAAATTTGCATAATAGACTGAGAGAGTAAAGGAGAGAAAAAGGAAAAGTTATACAAAACATTGATAAACAAAGGAAAAGAATTGAGTGCACAAAAAGGAATCTGAAAATTTTATTGAGAATAGAAGAAATACTGGTCGGAAAACCTGAGAGAAGAGAAAAAATACCGAGTGTGGTAAGAGTTGAGGGGAGTGTTCAGTTGGGAGGTCTAACATTTTTCTTACTGGTTTTTATGCAGATTCAGATATTTCTTTAAATTATGACCAACCTCATTACTATTGCTTGCTTACTTTATATTGTTGACTATATTATAGTCTTCAAGATGGCCTTCACAGTATTTTTACAACATCCTCAACTGTATACTGCTACAAGCCGTGTTCGTTTTTTCAAAGTAAGGCTACCTGTTACATCTTGCATTGCAATCTTCAATAGCTACCAGCTTGAAACGGAGCTGTTTCTCCTATATGATCGTCTGCTACTGTAATCATTATACATTAATATCACAAATTACTTAATTTGGAGCCGCATTGTATTAATGTCTTTGTCAATGCGTTTTTCTTCTCTGTATAAAGATACAAGAAGAGTATGGGAGAAGAACAGGAACAATGACAAAACAAGGGAAAAAAGAAAACAAAAAAAAGAAAGTGGAAATGAAGAGGGAAAAAGAAAAAGAAAAGAAAAAGAAAAAAAAGAAAAAGAAAGAAAGAAAAAGAAAGAAAAAGGAAAAGAAGAAGAAGAAGAAGAAGAAAGAAACTATGTTACTAACCTTTGTTCTTTTTGGATGCAGGTTCCATTTTCAGCTGCTAGTTGTTACCATGCTGTTAATGTATATTCCAATCCCTTCATTTATCCACTTGAAGCTGGTTCTCTACTATCATATACAGGTTACTCACAAGCTGTATGGGATACTTGGTGCTACCATTATACTCTGCATATTTTGTTAATCCTTAATACTACACACATCAGCCTTCGTCAGCACATTATTATCTGCCTCTTACAGCAGAACGATGGATTATTTTGCTTTCTTTTCATACTATACTGCTACGGCCGGTCAATTGCTTAGGTGTTTTATGGGGTTCTGAGTTTTATAGTGCCAGAATTTTTCAATACCCATCTGCATTATTTCAGTTTCATGAAAAGATATATGCTTGTTATGATTTTAATAATGTGAAGGACATCCATAGTTCCATATCGATTGTGAATCAACGGAGACCCATGCTTATAAGAAGAAAAAAATCTTTCTCATGTGAGGCGTCTTTTAAAAAGTAAAATCGTGAGGTCAATAGGCCAGAGCGGATAATACCTTACGTAACGGACCGACCCTTTGTCCGCAACAATGGCGTGACAGGTAGGAGTCGAGGTCCGTCTCGATTCTTTTATAAGAAGAAAAAATTTTTCTTACGTGAAGAACGGATAATACCTCATGTGACGGGTTGAGCCTTTGTTCGCAATAATGTTAGATATTTACAACATGGGTCGTTGGGATTGTGGGGAAAAATCTTTTGGAAAAATCTTTTGAGCAACTTGATTGTCGATTGATTTCCTGTGGATCTACTATTGGTTGTGGGATTTTATTGCAATTACTTTATCACTGTGGTCTATCTGTACCGATTCCTTTCCAGAATATTGATCACCAGATGGTACACAGGGTACTCAGACTTATCATGCTTGAGGGAACTACTGCTCATAAACGTTTACTTCCTGTTGAACTTCTTGTTATATATCTAACTTTTATAAAAGGCTTTCTTGTTTTATATCCCAATGTATCAGGACCACTTGGCTCTTTGTGCTGGGTGCCTACTTCTAGTTTTTTTTTTCACTAAGTATATGGGGCCATAGCAATGCTGTACATGCTTTGTTGATGTAATATAATCCTGCTGCTTTCTTAAAAAAAAAAAGGAAAACTCAAAACGAGAAACTAAAGTCTTATAATAAGACTGATGAACTACCCCAACTGGGTGTTGCCACAATGATCTCAAGATTCCTAAAAAAAGAAAACAAGAAAAAGGATGAGGAGGCGGCTCGAGGTGGTGAATCCCATATATTTGAACTTAGCTGATTTATGTATAGTGGGGTCTCCTTCTTTTTACCGAAAATGGGAAAAAAAAGGGAGAAAATTCTAGAACAGCAATAAGCTTATTGGTTATTGTGGTGGAAAAACAAAATATTTGTACGTGTGATTATATAAAAAAGGAACATCTACATCAATGCAACAACATATATGGATGGTGTAGTTGTGCCAGTCCATGATTGTTGTTTCTGGATTATTTCTTTCATGATATTGTTACATAAGTAAATATATATTTATGCCACATGTGATGGTATAATGATATTCATATGATGATTTGAAGTTAATTATAACCTTTGATATGTACATCTCCGCACATAAAAGACGTATATCTAAGTCAAATGCCTGTGTATGTTAATCATGCATTTATAGTGAAGGCAAGCAAAGATACTTATTTGCAAGTGTGGGTGCCGACCAATTGAGTTGTTATAAAATTATTTGATTTCATAGTTCATTTTTATGACTATATATGCTAACATATTGTTATGTATGCATTTCATGGCAAATGGAGCTGATCATGGGCCAAGTCTGGGCACGTAAATATATATTGAGGCCCAAGTGCCGGCAGCCATGGGCTCCTGCTGCTGTGGCTTCCCCACAAAACGAGGACAATAAAATCTGAAACAGAAGCAGTCTCGACCACGATAAAACGAGATCAGAAACAATACCATCGGCCGTGTTTCGGTTCTACACAAATCACAATAATGCAGTCGATTTACGGAAAAGTTACCTAAAAGGCAAGTTTATGGCCCACGCAACAACCACCATGGGAAAATAATCATTGAAAGGCATGCTCTCCTTCAACCTTTTTCCAGCCTCGGGCAAAAGCAGAGGACGGCTACAGAGCTACTTTTGGGGCTAAACGGATTGAGTGAACCGAGGTCCATGGCCACATGGCTGCGAAGAAGCCAGGAAGTCCCTCCTGGTGGCCCACTGGCTCCCCAGCTTCATCACTTGAGAGGCACGTTTGTGTTGGTTTGCCGGCTCGAAGAACCTCAGCAAGCAGGTCACGATGTGGCCAAGCGGCAGGCACCGTGATTATTGGACAATTGAATGCAACTGTAAAGGGGAAGCTTAATCATGTGGTACCTGGCAGGAAACATGGATCACATGCAGTGGGCCTCATTGATTTTTATATATAAATAATTCTGAATGGCTTCTGTACGATTCAGAGATCGGACAGAAACCACATGCAGTCTGTAAATTAACCAGAATGGTTCACTATTGACAGAGCAGCAAGAGTGCCCACATATTCCTCTCAATGAAGGAGCTCATGATAATACTGAACGGTGAAACGTTTTTGTATGGCCATAAAAGTGATGATAAAGAGAGATTGAAGTAATGATGGCAATTTTACTGCCTGACTTGACTTGGAGGACATCAAGTATCGAATGTCAATCTTAAGATCTGACTAAAAGAGGCATATTTCGTCTACAGGCCATCAAGTTGATTAGTTACCAAGCAGAGCCTTGGACAGAGCACCAATTCTTCCACGGTAAGTCAGGAGAAATTATTGCCTATACTACATGCGGCATATGACGTGCAGACATCCATTCACAACCATAAATTTTACGGTGATGCACCGAGATTCACATTTGATGAATGAGATCTACGGAAAGCAGTGGCCATGATTAGCTATATACATGAGACAGTATAAACAATAATTTCTTATAAATCAAATGAATGCGTATGGGGAAAGAAAATATTGGGATACCAACACGAGCATCCAAATTAAGATACATATGGCATATTTTATCCACTTGGTTTCGCGATAGCGAAGGCTTGCCACCAAAATTCTTTTTAATACTGCCAAGGAATTCTAACCTTTGTTACGTGCCCCTTTGCTCATAGCTACAATGATAATTGAGTTTTTGTTATAAAGTATTGAGGGCAGATTAAGAGAAGTGACAGGTAAAGAATGAGATATGGTGGTTCTACTGGTAAGATAAGGACGAAGCTAAGGGCTAATTTCGTGACATCTGCATCGTGCCGGTCGCAATCCGACGGATCCACTCAGTGCCACCATGGATACCTACCACTGAGATCTCCGATGTTTGAATTGACCCAGACCACACCCTCGGCCACCGGCATTCAGGAAGTGGGGGTCCAAGGAGCCCTTCCTTGTTGGAATTAAAAACTCTTAGGTGGGCAGGTGTTGCTTTACCGGCCAAACTTTAAGTGACATGTTTCCTTGCGAGCCCGCCTGCGGACGCCTTCATTGCTTACTTGACTCTGAATCTGTAGCTTTGAATCAGCTCCAGCCCTCTGACCAGCCAAACAAATAGAAAGAGCCTATTGATTGGATTGGAGAAATCACACGCACACACACGTGGCAGTGCACCACGCCAATCATACATCTCGATTCCTGTGAACTTCGAGAAATTATTGCCCGGACCACACCTTGGTGGACCAGCCAGATTCCAAGGTGGATCACACCCCGCATTAACTCTCGTATTTCACAACTTCACGGCCGTGCGTTATCCACCATACATATGCTTCGAGATTTGTGCCGGTCCACCTAAGCGTGGTCCAGGCAATAATTTCTCATGAATTTCATGCATCATGCATTGGTCTTGAATTGCTGCTGGGGTACCCCATGTTGGTTTATTCCTGTGGCGCGCCGCTGATGCAGTGCAGTGTATGATTTCCCATTGGTATTTGCTAATGTCTTAGCTTTAGCTATCTAATCCTGTGGTTCATCTTTCGTGGAGTGGTGGTCCCGATATGTGGTTTAAGTTCTGTGCGGAAGTTCCCTGGGCACCGGTCACATGTGATGGAGACTCCACAACGTCTTCATAAAATGTTGCGTGTTAGATGGAGTGAGAGAATTGACGAAGGATCTTGACCAATGATGTCCTGCATCATGTACGAGAGCCGGAGTCTCCGAGCATTAACAAAATAATCTCTACTTAACATCAAAATTTTGATCAGCAGAATGATCTGGCTGTTAGTCCACAAAATGATCAAGACTTCATGAGCAATCATCGATTTATTCATGATACTTTTTGGAGTTATCTGATTGATAAAGATAAGCTTTTTTATACACCTGTATACGTTATTCAATAATTTACTTTATGAAAAGTCTCATAACTCTGAAATTAGTGACGTTTTTTTCCCCAATTTTTAGTAGAAAATTCTAATTTTCAGATGGGAAAAAAAAAAAAACCTTGCTGATTCATGGTCCAGCAGAAAACTAAAACTAATGGGATGCTTTACAGCATCTCAATGCCAATAGATAACAATGTCATTAAGCACCAATCCTTTCAGACATGTTGTTGTATCATCTATTCGATCAAGATCATGAAGGTTTGTTAATGAAAATTAATATCATATATAAATTTGCATGCTTAATTATTAGGATTGCTCTACCATACTTTCTAAATCATAATTAAATTAATTTGTGATTCACCAACCACACTATGATCTGATTATTGCTAGCTGTATATTTTTTATGTTTTTCTACATCAAAAGAATGATAAATCAAGCCTTCTACCATGATTGTACTTGTGAAGAGTCCAGATAAATACAAAAGAAGTGCAATAATTAAATTAGGGTGTACATGCCGAGTCATTTTCTCTTATTTTTCTTTGTTTCTATTGTTAACAACAATATTATTGCAGGCATTACATATGCTACCATACTAGTGCATGATGACCTACTTGAGCCAAATTGCTTGCTATCCCCGAAACAAAATAAAATAAACTAAAACGAAAGAACAATTTGTCCTTGCCAACCATCTGTTTCGGCGTGTCCATGGGACGGCAGGATCCCCAATGCTCCACCCAGTGGACGGTGCAAACTGGCACATCAGCTGGACCTGCTGAGAATCCGCTTAAACTAATGCAACTCCACGACACCCCACCGCAACCAACCAAGAAGCCCTCATTAAACAAAACCAACAGCAGTTCATAGCTTAAACTTCCAAGATCAGACTGTCAAACAGCTAATGATTCCATAAACCATTGCCTCATCTGAGCACCCCAAACATCTCCCCCAGCCCCAGTTACTCTAGTCCCACCCTCCATAAAAACAGTCTGAGATGGGAAGAGGGAGCAAAGAAATGAGAACCCAATGGAAACCAAGGGTGCAAAGGTCGGTCCCTCTTCACCAAGCAAAACCCCCCCTGATAGGCTTGAATCTTGATCCAGGTCTAAGACTCACCGCCCACCCAAGCATCCCCCTTTATCGTCCCACGCTCCATAAAGGATTAAAGACCGAGATGGCTATAAAACAGTAAGGTCCAAGGTTTGGCCTCTCCCCACTAAACAAAGACCCCCCCCCGGATCCTTCGGCTAAAGTCTAAAGACCTTACCCTCGTTTTTCTTTATTCCTCCCCAGAATATTTTCCTCCAATTCACCAAAGACCGGAGGTGGAACAATACCATACCGTCCTCTTAGCATCTCTTTCTCTTTGGAGCTTTATTTTTTTAGGTTTTTTTGGTCACGGCAACAGAAGTCATCCTTTCTTGGCACGGGGATTTGATCTAATCGTTTTCTTTGCTATCTCGTGCTGTTCTTTTAGATCAAAATCGCTGCTTTCCGACATGGTTTTGCTTAATTTTGTCATCTTTGGTGTTGCCCATATCTTACTCCCGGTGGGTACTTCGGCTCTGTCCTTTTCTAAGTTCTCTGGGTTCTGTGTTTCATCTGATATGAGTTTCTTGGAGTGGAGGAGGGCGTAGAGGTGGGTACGAGGAGCTTTTGTTGAGCTTTTCGATCGAGGGTTTATGTTATGAGTGAGAGGGGAGCGGTAGGATGGGGCGATGGCGAAAGACTCCTCGCCCATGGGTTCTCTGCATCGTGGTGGTTCTTCTGGCCATCCATGGATCAATAGGTAAAAGAATTCGTTGCAAGAGTGTTTAAAATTTATATGTTTTGAATGCTTTGGCTGTGATATTATTTATGAAAACAAGCAAAACTTGGGAGG
Source organism: Elaeis guineensis (assembly GCF_000442705.2). NCBI lineage: Eukaryota > Viridiplantae > Streptophyta > Magnoliopsida > Arecales > Arecaceae > Elaeis > Elaeis guineensis. The sequence goes on along the minus strand of NC_025994.2, from coordinate 123,087,828 downwards.
ATCTTCCCCCCTCTTTTTTTTTTTTCTTGCTGCTTTCTCCCTTTCTAATTTGAAGTCGGGGAAGCGACAGATGTTTTGTAAAGCTCAGGTTAGAGCTAACGGAGAGTTTCTTGATGATTCTTGATTTGAATCTATATGGGCAAAAAAGGAGGTTGTCATGTGATTCGAAATTCATCTCATATAGTTTAGGAGAAATAACAGAAAACTATTGCTTTAGACTGTTCTTTTATTCTAAGAGAACATCTTATTGAAGTCATCAAGACATCTACAGAAATTTAAGACAATTCTTCTGAGAGCCTTGTTTTCAGAAGAAAATGGTTCAAATTTTGTAGATTAAATCCTAAATCTCATTGATTTGCATCCAAAATTGTTCTAAATGGCCCATCCTTTTCATCAAGAGAAGTATGCTGAAATGATTTGTCATCTGATATTTGTTCTCTACTTTCATACATTTCTTATATACCATGACCTTTTTCATGTGGCATGGTGCAAAAATATTCCCTATATAGTTCACTTCTTCTTTTTTCCAGCATTGATTCTACAAGGAAAGTAATTTAGGTACCTGAGTTAGAATAGGTTGACCATCAACCATTTCAAGTAAAAAAAATCATGGCAAATGGCCTATTGTCATCATTTTAGATATTGTTCTTCTAGGTGTTTGCAAGCTCCATTCTGTTCTTTTGTGTGAAAGTTCTGAAATTGTTTTTGGTAAACAAATTGGAATTGTTAATATCAAGAATGGCATATGTGATAATATCTTTCTTTGCTCACTCTTCATGAAATACTGGACAGGGTCCCTCCCTTTATTTTCTTTTTGCGAAAAAAAAAAAAAAAAAAACTTTGCCCGAATGTGATATAACTTAATTGTAAGGATTTTTTTCCCTCTTCTTTTTCTTGTTTCTATCTCCCTTTCTAATTTGGAGTTGAGGAAGTGTTGGATGCTTTTGTAAAACTCTGGTTAGAGCTAAGAGAGATGTTCTTGGTGATTTTTGATTTGAATCTATGGGCAGAGAACGGAGGTAGTTATGTGATTCAAAATTCTTCTCATACAGTTTGAAACAACAGAAACATGAATTTAAGGCAATTCATCTGAAAGCATTGTTTTCAGAAGAAACTGGTTCAAATTTTCTAGATTTAATCCTAGACCTCATTGAATTGCACTCACTTTATCCAGACTTGCTCTAGATGGCCCATCCTTCCATCAAAAGAAGTATGCTTAGATGATGCTTTTGTCATCAAAAGATATAATTTGATATATCCAGAAAAAAACACATGATTTAGTTGATCATTTGTCATGGTGTTTGTGGAAGGCAGCAGAGGACAGCATGTGTTGATCATTTGTCATGGTGTTTGTAGCAAAGGTCAAATGGAAGAGAAACTACCTTTATGACAGATGTACCTTTGACCAGCAAAGATCTTATGAATGCTTCCTCTACATACCAACCATTTGTCAATGGATACGATTAATGTTCTTGAAAGTTTGTTCCTCTAGATAAATTCAACTCCTCTAAGACCATTAAAAGAAGAATGCTCCTATATGCTATTCAACAGTTAACCTCCAAAGTCCAGAATATATGAACAGTGATCAAACCATTGTTCCACAGTCAATTGGATTACCTAGTTCACTAGATCTATGTGGTTGCGAAAATGAATATAATCTACATGCTATTTTAAAAAACATATAGCCATTACCATATGTTGTCTGCACCAAGTGTTGGCAAGTTATATGAGCTATCATGCAACGTCCCATTAACAAAGTGAATTTGTTGAGTACACACCTTGTATAGGTTTCCAACTCCACAAGAAAATGTAGATCCAGCATTCTTCACCACATCACACACTTATCTCATTATACTTTAAATTGGAAGCAGAATATCTTCGGTGTCTCTCAAGTTTTTTGTCACTCTAATTAATAGGCTTTATGCAGAAATTTAATGACTAGATGTGTTGTGAACATGCTGCAAATCTTGCTCTATAATGTCACCTATTTTAACAGCTGACCAATGTCCTGCAGTTTGTGTTATGCCCTGCTTTATTGGGGATTTCTTCTTATTTGTTAATTCTGTCAATAGACAATGAGTTCTTATGGAGAGTCGTCTGTATCTGGAAAAGAAGCCACCACTATGCTGATAGTGGCCTTTTTCAATTGGCTGTGTATGTGACTATTCTAATGATTTCATATCTCCACATTCTTTAATACACATATATCCATTAGAGAGAGATGCCTGTGTGAGGGTGAATAGAAGCAAGAAGGAAGAGATGGAATTTGAAACTTGAAAGCATAGCCCTTTAATTTTGGTACCATGAGACCTTTTTAATTATTATTTTCCTTCCTAAAGTGGATGGCGTCACTTGTAATTATTATTCATTGAAATTTATGACTACAACATGAACATGCTAAAATTAAGTTGATGTTTTAAATCACACCAATTTACTTACTGTTATGCTAAATGCACATTTCGGGGTAATGAGATGATGAGATAAATAAGTGAAAACCATAGATCCAAAATAAATATTAAAAAAAGATGAAATATAAAGATAGAGCAAAAAAAAAGGACTTTGGAGAACTAGGAGGGATATTTTAGAAATTCTTGGTCTTTTGATTTAATATGGAAATGAAAGCTCTTAGCTTGCATATGTTTATAGTCTAAGGTGGTTCTGATCAGTGATCCTCTTTGGATACTTAAATTCATCATTGAGATGAACATAATTTTTTTTGTAAATTAGTAGCAGTTGCGTCTTGTGTGGATTAACCATTTAATTACAATGACATGCATATTTGAGTTTCATACGATCTGTTTCGCTGGCGAGTGCTCTAACAACAACTCCATGTGACATTATGAGAAATGGTTGGCTCTATATGTTTGATTTGTATGGTTTAGAAGTACACTTTAGTCTACCTTCACAGCATGGCTATGAGCTTTAAGTGATCACACTGACACTTCTTTTATAGGCCCAATTTCAAATTTTGTACAGCAACTATCAAGACCATCACATGTACATCCATGGGCTCACAGAATACTGCTATCGGCGACATCTGGGCCTCCACCCGATGAATTGGGCATGAAGCTTCAGCCCTCAAGCATGCTGGCTCCATCCATTCTTTCACCGCTAGAACCACCAAGTACAGGTTAAAATTTACAATTTAGCTGATTTGAATTCCCACATAATAACATGGGTATAAGTGCTTTTGTTCTCATGTTGGATTCCATCTATTCCCTTCAGACATATCGCCTGCATTTGTGCGTATCAAAGAGAAAGGACCTACTCCTGCATATCTTTCAAAATCACAAAGTGAATATGCACGTAGTCAAATAATGGTCCCTGAAGGTAGCCTTGATGGAGTCGTCATGTATTATCTCCTTGAAACAATCTGCTAAACTTTTAATCTTATATACTAGGCACTGTCTTACATCCCGCAGTGATCATGCTGCTTAAGTCTGAGGTTTTCAGTTTGCCAAACTTTTAATTGCATATACTAGGAGCTGTCTTACATCCCCCAGAGATAATGCCCCCCTGAGTCTGAGGTTTTACCACCTTCCACCGCAGCAGTGATACCATTGATGCAGCCTAGTGCTCCACCTGAACATGTAACTATGAAACAAGGACCAGTAATAATATCTCCATCTATACATGGTCTGGCACCAACTTTTCCTGTTTGGGAAGGCAAATTTCCATCAATAAATTATTCTCACAATGTTCTCAGAATGTCAGTGAATTTAGATTTTTTTTTTTTTTTAATTTACATTTACATTCTACAGATCATGATCCTTCTCCATCCTATATGATCCCTCCACTATCACATGCTATGGTGGGAGTGCCTGAGGCTGGGCTTCATGAAAAAGCAACCAATAGTAATTCCCCAGTTCCAGTACCACATACACTAGGTAAGGCTAATTAATAGCACATTCACTTGGTTGCCCATGAATGACAAAAATCTGATCTCTATGTTACTGTACCAGTTTCACTATCTCCAAGAAAAATCTCCACTTGAACCACCTACTATCCTCCTACTACAAATTTCCAGTGTAAGCATTTTAGCAGTTGTCCGCTCTCCTCTACCTCCTCCTCCTTCCAGCCAGCCAGATGACCTATGTTCTGTTGGCATCTCACTGGTCCTTTGGGATTTCTTGCTTGATGTATCATGTTACCTTGGATGGTTACTTGGCTTATAGTTCTTTTGAGTTTAGTTGATCATGCATTTATGGTGATGAATGATGTGTAGGGCAAGCTGTTCCTCCTAAATCAATTGCTTTTCCTGTCATTCATGGGAATGGATATAGCATGCCTACTACTGCACCACCTAAGGAATTATCCAATCATTTGACACCAGCAGATTATTCTTTTCCTGAAGGTATTCTTCTCCTTAGAAGAAAGTATTGGATCTGAAAATATAAGTGGTTAATTCCAAGTCTGGCCATTTTGAAGTTGATCGTGCATTTGTGGCGATTTATTTTGTGCAGGGCCTGCTGTTTCTCCAACATCAATTACTTCTCCTACCATCCATGGGCATGGGTACAACATGCCAGTTGCTGCACCCCAAAAGAAATCATCTAGCCATTTATCCCCTGTTAATTATTTGCACACAAAAGGTATCCATTCTTGTTTTTAGTGAAAGCTATTGGAATGAGATAGCTAAACATACTAAATCCATGACTGGCCTTCTCTATATTCATTTGTGGCAATATATGATGTGCAGCGCCTGCTGTTTCTCCAACATCAATCAGTGTTCCTGCTAATCATGGAAATAGGTACCGCATGCCTGTTGCTGCACCACCAACAGATCCATTCAGCAATTTATCCCCTGTAAACAATTCACATCCAAAAGGTATCCAATCTTCTCTTTAGTGAAACTTGTTGAAATGAGAAAATTAAACAGGCTAGGTCAATGACTAATCTTCCTTTCATTCATCTCACACTTGTGGCAATATATGATGTACAGGGCCTGCCACTTCTCCGACTTCAATCACTTCTCCCACTAACCATAAGAATAGGTATGGCATGCCAGTTGCTGCAGCACCAACAGAATCATCCAGCCATTTATCCCCTGTATATCATTCACATCCAAAAGGTATCCATTCTTCCCTTTAGTGAAAGATATTGGAACTAGAGTTAAACAGATAAAGTCCATGACTGATGTTCTTTAGATTCATTATGCACTGATGGCAAAATATGATGTGCAGGGCCTGCTATGTCTCCAAGATCAGTCAGTTCTCCTGCCAACCATGGGAATAGGTATGACATGCCTGTTGCTGCACCATCAACAGAATCATCCAGTCATTTGTCCCCTGTAAATCATTTGCTCCCCAAAGGTATGCTTCTTCTCAATGAAAAAAAGATGTCAGAAGAAGAGGACCGCTGTCATGATGTATCTTTTTTATATTGATCGTGCACATTCTATGATGTTCAGTGTCGACTATTTCTCCTATATCAATCACGTCTCCTGGAAGCCCTCAGAATGGGCATGGCATGCCGGTTGCTGCACCTCCAAAGAAATTTTCTAGACATTGGTCCCCTGTAAACTATTCACATCCAAAAAGTACTTCTCTCCTTAGTGAAGTATGTTGAAATGATAAACGTACTGATTTTGTGATTGATCTATGTATGCTGATAGTGCATTTGTGGCAACATATGATGCATAGGGCCTGGTGTTTCTCTAGCACCCACCACACCTCCTGCCAACTATGGGATATATGGCATGCCAATTCCTGCCCCACCAAAAGATATATCTAGCCATTTATCCCCCAAAAATTATTTGCACACAAAAGGTACTAATATCCTCCAGAAAAAATGTTCGAATTAGAATTATAAATACTAATTCAATGTCTAATCTTTTATACAGGCTCTTTTCCTATTATAAGCCCTGCTCCACATGAGGCTGATAGACCCTCAGGTACAGTACATTCTCCTTTCACTTCGCCTCCCCAACCTCCAATACAAAGAAGACTTCATAGCCCTGCACCAGCACCCCTATTTTTATTTCGTCAGCCAACAGCTAGAGAAAGAACAGGAAGCCTTGCATCAGCTCCATCTCCACAATCTTATAATCCAGGTTGGAATAATATATCTGAAAATGTTATATCGATCCCTCATTGAGTTTTAGTAAGAGGCGGGTATTTTTTCTAGCTTCTTCACATCCTCCAGCGATCCTCCCAAAGTATAACCGAGAGCATCATGCTCCACCACCTTATGTTCAAGGTTGTAACCTTAAATAACATATAGACTTGCACCTTCCTTGTCGATAATGTTCCCATATACTCAAAATAAAGGCCTGCTTAAGTTCTTCTAATGGTTGCTCTTATTCTGGTACATGTTTCTGCTTTGTTATAATGCTACTTGTTATGGGTTTTGATCGTGCTAATTTCTACAGGGCCTGTTCAATCTCCTATACTTTCTCCTTCTGCATCTGTCTTAGGAAAGCCACAGGCACCACAGCTTCAACCTTTCCATTCACTACCACCTCCATCACCTGGTCGTTCATCCTTTATAAACTATTCACATCCAAAAAGTACTCTTCTCCTTGGTGAAGAATGTTGAAATGATAAACATACTGATTTCGTGATCTATCTTTATGTGTTGATAGTGCATTTATGGCAACATATGATGTGCAGAGCCTGCTGTTTCTCCAACACCCACAATATCTCCTGTCAACTATGGGAGACATGGCATGCCAGTTCTTGCACCACCAAAGGATATATCTAGCCATTTATCTCCCAAAAATTATTCGCACACAAAAGGTATTTATATCCTCCATGAAAAATGTTCCAATGAGGGTAATAAATACCAATTCAATGTCTAATCTTTTATACATGCTCTTTTCCTATTATAAGCCCTGCTTCACATGAGGTTGATAGACCCTTAGGTACAGTACATTCTCCTTTCACTTCGCCTCCCAAACCTTCAATACAAAGAAGACTTCATAGCCCTGCACCAGCACCCCTATTTTCATTTCACCAATCGACTGCTAGAGAAAGAACAGGAAGCCTTGCATCTGCTCCATCTCCACAATCTTATAATCTAGGGTGGAATAATATACCTGAAAATGTTATACCGATCCCTCATTGAGTTTTAGTAAGAGGCGGGTGTTTTTTCCAGCTTCTTCACATCCTCCAATAGTACTCCCAAAGCATAATCGAGAGCATTATGCTCCATCACTCTATGTTCAAGGTTGTAATCTTATTAAATAACATATAGACTTGCACCTTCCCTGTCAATAATGTTCCCACCTACTCAAAATAAAAGTCTGCTTAAGTGCTGCTAATGGTTGCTCTTATTTTGATGCATATTTCTCCTTTGTTATAATGCTATTTGTTTTGGGTTTTTAATCGTGCTCATTCCTACAGGGTCTGTTCAATCTCCTGTACTTTCTCCTCCTGCATCTACCTCAGGAAAGCCACGGGCACCACAGCTTCAACCTTTCCATTCACTACCACCTCCATCGCCTGGTCATTCATCCCATATAAACTATTCACATCCAAAAAGTACTTTTCTCTTTGGTGATGAATGTTGAAATGATAAACATACTGATTTCATGATCTATCTTTATGTGCTGATAGTGCATTTATGGCAACATATGATGTACAGGGCCTGTTGTTTCTCCAGCACCCACAATATCTCCTGCCAACTATGGGAGATATGGCATGCTAGTTCCTGCACCACCAAAGGATATATCTAGCCATTTATCTCCCAAAAATTATTTGCACACAAAAGGTACTTATATCCTCCATGAAAAATGTTCGAATGAGAGTTATAAATACCAATTCAATGTCTAATCTTTTATGTAGGCTCTTTTCCTGTTATAAGCCCTACTCCACATGAGGCTGATAGATCCTCGGGTACAGTACATTCTCCCTTCACTTCGCCTTCCCAACCTCCAGTACAAAGAAGACTTCATAGTCCTACACCAGCACCCCTATTTTCATTTCACCAGCCGACAGCCAGAGAAAGAACAGGAAGCCCCGCATCTGCTCCATCTCCACAATCTTATAATACAGGTTGGAATAATATACCTGAAAATATTACATTGACCCCTTATTGAGTTTTTGTAAGAGGTGGGTGTTTTTTCCAGCTCCTTCACATCTTCCAGCGATACTCCCAAAGTATAATCGAGAGCATCATGCTCCACCACCTTATGTTCAAGGTTGTAACCTTATTAAATAACATATAGACTTGCACCTTCCCTGTCAATAATGTTCCCATCTATTCAAAATAAAAGTTTGCTTAAGTGCTTCTAATGGTTGCTCTTATTTTGATATATGTTTCTCCTTTGTTATAATGCTATTTGTTATGGGTTTTTGATCGTGCTCATTCCTATAGGGCCTGTTCAATCTTCTGTACTTTCTCCTTCTACATCTGCCTCACGAAAGCCATGGGCACCACAGCTTCGACCTTTTCATTCACTACCACCTCTATCGCCTAGTCATTCATCCCTTATAAACTATTCACATCCAAAAAGTAATCTTCTCCTTGGTGAAGAACGTTGAAATGATAAACATACTGATTTCGTGATCTATCTTTATATGCTGATAGCATTTATGACAACATATGATGTGCAGGGCCTGTTGTTTCTCCAACACCCACAACATCTCCTGCCAACTATGGGAGATATGGTATGCCAGTTCCTGCACCACCAAAGGATATATCTAGCCATTTATCTCCCAAAAATTATGTGCACACAAAAGGTACTTATATCCTCCATGAAAAATGTTCGAATAAGAGTTATAAATGCCAATTCAATATCTAATCTTTTATACAGGCTCTTTTCCTGTTATAAGCCCTGCTCCACATGAGGCTGATAGACCCTCAGGTACAGTACATTCTCCTTTCACTTCGCCTCCTCAACCTCCAATACAAAGAAGACTTCATAGTCCTGCACCAGCACCTCTATTTTCATTGCGCCAGCCGACAGCTAGAGAGAGAACAAGAAGCGTTGCATCTGCTCCATCTCCACAATCTTATAATCCAGGTTGGAATAATATACCTGAAAATGTTATATCGACCCCTCATTGAGTTTTAGTAAGAGGCAGGTGTTTTTTGCAGCTTCTTCACATCCTCCAGCAGTACTCCCAAAGCATAATCGAGAGCATCATGCTCCACCACCCTATGTTCAAGGTTGTAACCTTATTTATTCCCTGTCAATAATGTTCCCATCTACTCAAAATAAATGGATAGTTTGGTGCTTCTAATTGTTACTCTTACTTCGGTACATGTTTCCCTGTTCTTATGATACTATTTGTTGTTGATTTTTGATCTGCTTATTCCTACAGGGCCTGTTCAATCTCCTGTACTTCCCCCTTCTGCATCTGCCTCAAGAAAGCCATGGGCACCACAGTTTCAACCTTTCCATTCATTACCACCTCCACCGCATAGACATTCATCCCCTAAAAACTATTCACATCCAAAAAGTACTCTTCTCTTTGGTAAAGAATGTTGAAATGATAAACATTTTAATTCTGTGATTGATCTTCATATGCTAATAGTGCATTTATGGCAACATATGATGTGCAGGGCCTGCTGTTTCTCCGGCACCTGTCACACCTCCTGCCAACTATGGGAGATATGGCATGCCGGTTCCTGCACCATCAAGAGATATATCCAGTCCTTTATCCTCCAAAAATTATTCGCACACAAAAGGTTCTTATATCTTTCATGAAAAATGCTTGAATAAGAAATTAGAAATACTAATCCAATGTCTAATCTTTTCTATAGGTTCTTTTCCGGTTATAAGCCCTGCTCCACATGAGGCTCATAGTCCCTCATATTCAGTACATTCTCCTTTCACTTCACATCCCCAACCTCCAATACAAAGAATATTTCACAGCCCTGCACCAACACCTGTAGTTTCATTTCGCCATCCAACAGCTAGGGAAAGAACAGGAAGCCCTACATCTACTCCATCTCCACAATCCCGTTATCCAGGTTGGAATAATATACCTAAAAATGTTACATTGACCCCTCATTGAGTTTTAATAAGAGGCATGTGTTCTCTCTAGCTCCTTCACATCCTCCAGCATTACTTCCAAAGCATAGTCGATGGCATCATGCTCCACCACCCTATGTTCAAGGTTGGATGTTGGAACCTAAATAAATAACATATAAGCATGCAGGTATGTTATTTCTTTAACTCTTGACCCTCTTTCTTTTTCCAGGCCCTTCAGTTTCCCAAGCTCCATTTCATTCAACGGATAATGAAGGAACCCCTGCACCTGCCCCATCAAAAGTGTTCCCATCTACCCAAAATAAAGGTATACTTAAGTGCTTCTAATCATTACTCTTGTGCTGATATATGTTTCTTCTTTTTCATAATACTAGTTGTTATTGGTTTTTGATCATGCTTATTCCTACAGGGCCTGTTCAATCTCCTGTACTTTCTCCCTCTGCGTCTGCCTCTGGAAAGCCAAGGGCATCACAGCTTCAACCTTTCCATTCATTACCACCTCCACCACCTAATCTAGGTAGGTATGGAGTATCATTATTTTGTCAATATGTTGTTGTCAACTTTTGTGATATTCCCATGGCATTTTTCTAAGATTTTCCAAGTCTAGTTGAATATACATTTACCATCACTATTTATTTGCTTTGTCTGCAGACTGTAAAACCCCATTATCTTGCCCAGAGCCTTCGACAAATAGCCCTCCAGGATCACCATGTGCTTGTGTCATGCCAATAAGAGTTGGACTTCGTCTAAGCATTGCATTATATGCATTCTTCCCTTTGGTCTCTGAGCTTGCCCAAGAAATTGCATCTGGGGTTTCCATGAAACAGAGTCAGGTCCGCATCATGGGAGCAAATGCTACAAGTGAGGAATATGACAAAACTATTGTGCTCATTGATCTGGTTCCCCTCGGAGACAAATTTGATTACACTACAGCATTTTTAGTCTATGAGAAGTTCTGGCACAAGCAGGTTTTCATAAACGCCTCATCTTTTGGGGATTATGATGTATTATATGTTTACTATCCAGGTTAGAATACATGTTCCATTGTTATTCCTCATGTTAGTCAATGCATATTTTATGTTGCCCATGCAAAGTGCTTAGTGAAAGATAGAGTACCCTCTTATCTCTCCCATTATCGTTTTTGATGGATGATTTGAACCATCCACTAACTGGGCCAAATTACTGACTTCTAGCATCTTAAAAAAGATAGGATCTAGGCACATGCTATGCATGTGTTTACTCTTATAAAATCCTTGGCATGTGTGATGTATGTAAGAGGTATGATTAAGCACATTTTATAATTCATATATTTTGATATATAAACTCCTAGCTTGGTGAGATGTATTTCTCTTTTAAGGGTAAGAATCGAACTATACAGGGTTTATATTTTTGATATAAGACTAGTTATAGGGTGGTGGAGCCTCATGAATTGGAGTCTTTCAGACAGTGAGGCACCTTGGAGTGTGGCATGTGTGATGGATATCAGAGGTAGTATGGATGGCTATGATCCCCAAATTTATTGATTTTATATTGAAAAACAAACTCCCACCATTGGAAAGGTTTGCTTCTCATGTTTCTCTCTATCAAACATGAACTAAGCTAAGTGAAGTTTTTGTATTTATGATGGGAGCAGTTACAGTGTCAAGAATGAGAGATGTTAGACCGAGACTTAGTGCGGGAGGCATACTGAGTCTACATACCCCGAACCAACCCTTGTACCAAGTATACTGACACTGTACCAGTATGGTCTAGTATTGAGATGGCGAAGCTTGACCTATAGCCTCACAAACTGAGGTATTTGGGAGTTTGCATTTGATAGTAGAAGTTTTGAACAGATATATTGCTGATCCGTATGATGATTAGGTTTGGGTCTCTTGCCATGGTACTGTTTTATATAGTATTCAGAAAAGGTAACTTACCTCTTTTTTGATGAATTGGAAAACCATGGATGTTTAGGATCTCTGACTGGTATGATGTTTTGCCTAATGAAATGTCATGGACATGGCCAGTTAAGTGGAAGTTTAAGAGTTCATAGCATCCATTACCTACATGACACATGGAGAGAAATCATATTGATATGCTATTGAAATTTTGTTTCTGGTAGTACATACTTGACTTCTGTCTGGCTTGGTTTGTCTTGATTTTTTTCAAAAACACATTATATATGCAGGGCTTCCTCCATCACCGCCTATTGCACCTGGAAATATTGATAATGGTAATGGTAATGACAAGAATTCTAGTACGATAGATCCTCTTGCGGCTGATGTCAGAAAGCAAAAAGAAAGACAAAATGGCACTGTGATAGCTATCATAGTTGTTGCAGCTGTTATAGCATTGGCATTATGTGTTGGGGCGGCATGGGTTTTCTTGTTGAAGCATAGAGAACTTTCTCATTTGCCAATAATAACCCCACAGATGTCGCTACCTCCATTTTCAAAGGCATCAGGTACTAATATTTCCTATTCTATTTGTCTGATGGTTATTTTTTTAGAATTTGTTAGGAAGGACCATGATAAACTGACAATCATATATTCAAATTTCAAATCTAGATAACATTGTTCTGGTTATAATTATGTTACACTTACTAATCCAGTTCATTTTGTTTGTACAAACTTTAGCAACTTAATAACCGGTAATAATAGAATAAATAGTTCAACATGGAATACTTATACAGTTCCTGGTGTATCCCAGAATCAAAAAATGGTCTTGCTTTGCTCATGTTAATAAAAGGAGTTTCTAAAAGCACCTTTGATTAATGTGGAAAGGATGAATTCATTTTTGGCATATAATATAGACCATAGTTTCCATTGGAAAGGACAAGTCTGTGCATGCAAACTTCTTTTAAAAGAATTGAGAGAGCTTAATTTTGCAGGGAAAAGATTGTAACAATTATGTTGCAACTTTTTTTATCTTTCTAACCATAAAACTTAGCCTTTCATGTGTTGTTCGATAATATGAGAGAAGTTGGCATAGCTCATATTTGAAGCAGGGGGAGGAACTCTTGTTTTGCTTGTTCCAAGGTCCACCGTACCAGTGTCTACCATCCCGTATGGGCAAACTGTACCATACCTGTATCAAATTGGTACTCGTGTGGGAGGCATACTCTGTGTTGGGACCACTGAACCAACCCATCTGACACTACCACTATTGTGCCAGTATGGGTACCAGAACTAATATTGCGAACCTTGGTTTTATCCTTGAAGAATTCAGGAATTAAAACAATTTTTTCCCCAATTGTATAATTTTTGTGCTGTAACATCTCCTTTTTTTGATGTGTCAAAAAAGTTGCAGGGAGTGTACCCACAATACCTGGAAGTAGGCCCAGTTCTGCCTCAGCGTCCTTCAACTCTAGCATTGCAACATGTGCCGGATCGGCAAAAACATTCAGCCTGGCCGAGATGGAAAGAGCTACAAACAAATTTAATGATTCACAAATTATTGGTGAAGGTGGTTTTGGACGCGTGTATGAAGGCACTCTTGAAGATGGAAGAAAAGCGGCCATTAAGGTGCTCAAGAGAGAGGATCAGCATGGTGGCCGAGAATTCTTGGCCGAGGTTGAGATGTTGAGCCGCTTGCATCACAGAAACTTGGTAAAGTTGATTGGTATATGCACAGAGGAGCATGTCCGCTGTTTGGTCTATGAACTTGTTCCAAATGGTAGCGTGGAATCTCATCTTTATGGTAAGTACTGGTACTAGTCCCTGAATGTTACATGGTTCTTCGTATTTTTGGTTAACAATTTATTCATTCATGAAATATCGTCCATAATGCACATTTAGTTTGACCAGCAACTCCAGTGGCTATCCCAAATTCCCAATTGTATAGTATTAGGACCAAAACAGCTGAGATTGGTCATGGGCTTGTCTTCCCATTGTTGACTGCTTCATTGTCTAAATGCTTCCGGTTGCACAGACTCAAGTTTAAACATCATAAAGTTTGCTGGTACAGAGTTTACTAGTTCAGGTTTAGGTTGATGAAAATTTATACATTAGCTGCATGATGTTGTTTTAATTATTTTTCTTGTATTAATTTCAAGCTGCTTCTTAGAAATGATTTGAACTGTATTTTCTACACAGGAGCACATAAGCAAAGTGCTCCACTTGACTGGAATGCCAGGCTGAAGATTGCACTTGGAGCTGCTCGAGGTCTAGCATATCTGCATGAAGATTCAAGCCCACGTGTCATACATCGTGATTTCAAAGCCAGCAACATCTTGTTGGAAGATGACCTCACTCCCAAAGTGTCTGATTTTGGCCTAGCCAGAACAGCTCTAGATGAGGGAAATGAGCACATTTCAACACATGTTATGGGAACTTTCGGGTATATAACTCTAAAATATAATTATTATCTTGTTGCTTATAACTCAATGTGATGCTGTAAATGATAAAAAATGTGCGCTTTTTTTTTTTTTGATTTAGTTATTTAGCTCCAGAATATGCAATGACGGGGCATCTCCTTGTCAAGAGTGATGTTTATAGCTATGGTGTTGTCCTCCTCGAGCTCTTAACAGGAAGGAAGCCAGTGGACATGCTGCGACCTCCAGGGCAAGAAAATTTAGTGACATGGGCTCATCCACATCTTACTAGTAAGGATGGATTGGAGACTATCATAGATCCATCTCTCGGCACCATTCCATTTGATAGCATGGCAAAAGTAGCAGCCATTGCTTCAATGTGTGTTCAGCCTGAAGTTAATCAGCGTCCATTTATGGGTGAGGTAGTTCAAGCCTTAAAATTGGTCTGCAATGAGGGCAATGAACATAGAGGATCAGGAAGCTTCAGCCAGGAGGAGACATCTACTCAGGATATGGAAATAAGGATCAGTACAGGGTTGGATCTGGAGCTGGAGAGGGTGATATCAGCATCTGATATATTCAGTACTTCAGCAAGGTTTACAAGGGATGTTTCTGGATCTTTCTGGAGGTATTCAAGGTCGGGCCCTCTCAGAACAGGTAGGAGCGGGCAATTTTGGAATAAAGCAAGAGGCTTGTTATCAGGAAGTGCGAGTGAGCATGGGAGATTTGGCACCAGTTTGGAGAATGGCGGTTAGTGGGTGTAGGAATACTTGGTCCCCTTTCATCTGCTGAAGAGATCCATTGTCAATCAACATAATCAGCACGGCAGCTCACCATGCTCTAAGGCAAGTGAGGTTCAAGAGTCCATGAAGGTTCAGAAGGCTCTTATACATCAAAAGTGAAGCAGCAGTCCCCAAGAAATTGGAAAAGTTCATAGTGGGGATGTTTTGCAGCTCATCCTCTCGAAACAAAACATGATTGAGACAAGAAGGGTTGTTCTTTTGGGCATAAATAGATATTTTGACTAATGGAGTTGCTATTTTCAAAGAAGCTCCCTTTGTTATTCCAATGATTGTCCAGTGGCAATGACATTATTGTTTCCATTTTGCTTTCTTCTGACGGGAGTTCTGGATTTTGGTTGATGAGAATCCTTCTATAGTTGGAACTGAAATAAGGCTGCTGCTCCAAGTAAAGAACTGATTTTGACTCTTTGTGAGTTTATCTGTCTTCACTGATTAATCCATTCAATTGTCATTATTGGTATGTGCAATTTCTTATTCTCGCTATTCAAGTCTTGTAACCTTGGATTTGTGCTTGATAATGCAGTTCATATTTCCAATAATCTTAATGCCGTGCTCTCTGCTTCTGCTTCTGTGAATTGTTCTCATCTTTTCTTTAGTTGCAGAGACAGCTTCGCTGCATAGGATTTAATGATTAGACTCACCAACATTGAGGCTGTTTAGTTGTCCCTCGGTATTAAACCATAATCCCTGCAAGAAACCTTCTCTCCCCCTCTTGTTTGTTCTGCAGAGTGGAAGACTGCTATTATGTAAGCCTGTACTCCATGATGAGACCTGAGTCATGTAGCTGGGGTTGCCCCGGACAAGCTTGGCTGTCTGCCTGATCAAAGCTCTATTGCCTCCAATGCTTATGTTGGTCTTGTTGGTGTACAGATTCTTGGAGGGACAACGGGATCTAGGGAAACATGGGACACCACCACAGTGAACGCAATTTTTGTAGAACACTTGCATGAGTTTTAAATGATTAAAATGCTATGCATGCGTGTTATTCGTTTGCTCAATTGCTTGCCCATAGGTCATTGACTGCTTGATGATTGATTCAACGTTAAGGCATAGATTTGCCGCAGAGAGCAATTTTTGGAGAAAAAAAAAAAAATTTATTGACGGTTGTCGTGGAATCTGATATTCAGCTAAATAATAAAAACCAAAGAGATGATACTGAAAAATTTTTTGTGCACCATGAGTGGTGTGAAAAAATCTGACATAGAGTGCACTGTCTCGTTCGATTGGTCTACGTAATCATCACTTTTCAACGTGCATTTAATGTTTGTAGATTGATTTTTTCGTTTGAAAATTTTAAATAATAAAAATATTTTTATTTTTAAAAAAAAATTATAACATCCTGTGCATATTATAGATGCAGGATGTGATAATATTACCATAAGATGTTATAATTTTTTCAAAAGATATAGATATTTTTGTCATATAAAATTTTAAATGAAAAAAAACAACCTACAAATATTAAATGCACGTTGGAAAGTTGTGATTATATGAACCAATCGAATGAGATGGTGCACTTCACGTTGAATTTTCTATACCATCCACAAAGAATTTTGCTACTGAAAAATATTAATGCAAGTTGTTGGATCTATCTGACCATATCTCTGGGTCCATTTAGGCAAGGCCAGCATTAAATTGTCTAAAACATTGGTGTATTTCAGTAGCAATTCATGGTTCATTCTTCATGCAAACTTCAACGGCATCATTTTTTCTTGGACTTCTATTTCTTGATATGTAGGTACTGCCTCATGATACAGACTCAAACAACAAACTTCCCTCTCTTTTTTTTTTTCCTTGATTTTGATTTTCATCTTTTATGAAGTGCTTGGCAGGTTTTAATTTGAAATTATGAAAACATATATTAGTGATTTTTGTGACATCATGGAACGATAACACGCAGATGTCATTAGAGGTTGTGTAGCCGCAACTTAAGAGGGAAAAATCAAAGTAAACAATGTGAAGGAAAAAGAAAAATCACCATGCTGTTTTTTCTTCATTCCTTTTGAAGTATGCTTCATACTTGTGATAGATTTCAAAACTTTCACAATGTCTTCGAAAAATATCGCGCCCAAGTATGTATATTTTCTGAACAAATGTATTTATGAAATTACATCTGCTCTCATAAATGATACAAAGAGCCAAAAAAAAAAAAATCAAGATAGAACATACAACACTTCTTCACCCTAAATTAATATATTTTTAGGACACTATTTCTTTCTTTTTGTTCATCTTTTTGTTTCACCTCCGATGCTAATATGTGGTCATTTATTTATTTATTTGAAAGACAAAGGGAGGGATCTACCAGTGATATAATAACCAAGTGCAAATATCTGGAGATGTTATCCAAGACCCTAACCGGTGGCAAGCACGCCCCAACCCACTGTGTAAGCGTGATACACGGGGCCAGGCAAATGACTTCCATTCATGTAATATCAATGCATAATTACTGATACAAATATCTACGGACATACCCAACTCCCAACTCAAGAGTACACAGTCTGCAAGAAAACAAGAACAATCTATTTTTAACGTGTTAATGGTAGGGGCAGCCATTTCAAGGGAACATGCTACTCATAGAAGCAGAAAGATTTTGATTGCATTCTTAATTGCAATTAACTTCTAAACTATCCTTATATATACCTTGTCTTCCATCAGTGACTTGGGATGACCAATGAACTTCCATACAGAGAAGTGGTAAATAAGCCATGAATTCTTAGTAGAGATGGAAGAAAACAAATAGAAGATAACGAAATAAAAGAATATTGTCTGAGAGAATGAATCATTGGCACACATTAAAAAGTGATATTGCTATGTTCTTTCAGAGTTGAAATGGAGTCTGCACAAGCATAAAGAAATGCAAATTCTGAAAAATTTTTTGGCCAATGAAATGATGCACATGAGGCTGTTTTAACTCATAATAAGTGGCTTTAGACAAACAACTTTGGCATAGGGTGGTGTAAAGTATTTGATCACACATTCTACACTCTAAGAGTTGTCCTTATACTTTATACATAAAGAATCGGATATGAAAGGATGTACCAGAGGGTTTCCTTGAGAGGGAGGACTCGTTCATGGTGCAGTTTACTGTTGTGGACTCCAATCAAAGAGGTGTCTTTTATTATCCGGTTGGAAGTCTACATCTGCACTAACGGCTTTGCATCTTCTGCGCGAAAGCTTAGAGTGGCATTAATACTAGTAGTTACAAAGTTCCCTTCAAAAACTAATAAGAATTGTAGTTATAATAGAAGTTTTAACTACTATTTAGGATATACTGATTTCTATAACAAAGATCTGGATCAAAGTTTACAATCTCAGCATCAGATCCTATATCGGTACCTCATCGATATACTCTATATCGAGTGTTGGTACAATATATATCTCAGTATCAATACTCGATGTTGGAGGAATAGTGAGTCCATATACTCGACGGGTAGAGTATGTTGCACCCTTATTGGATGGTACAGCCTGAACTTACTGACCCCACCTGGACTGTAAATTCTTCTTCGAGATGCGTCAGTCATTGCTCCTCGTGTTTATGCTGCCCACCTGCCTTGCCAAACAAAGGCTGTGCAATACCATTAACACATTGTACGTTGTGACAGAAAAGAGGCAGAAGAGTCTTAAAAGAGAGAGATTAAGTTCTCATGAATTGATGATCCTATTCAATTGCCATTCATTTTAGAATTCAAGAGAAGGGAGTGATGGAAGAGGGACACATAGTATCCTTGTTTCTAAGATTGAGGCCACACACGCACCAATCCATTTTGTATGAGAAACAACACTCCAACCTCTTTTTTCATAAGCGTCCAGTCAAAAAGGAGACTAAGGTGCAGCTAGACTTGCTAAAAGATGTATAGTTAATAAAATGAATTCAGCCATGGATCACTTGCCCTCAATTCCATTCTCTGGATTCTTCCAATTGATCCAAGTCTGCCTTCCACCTGCCCAACTACTCCATTGCCTCATTAACTCTATGCCCTTGCTCTCCTACACCATGTGGCCTACATTAAAATCCCACCCCCTTGTAAGGCATCACAGTCATAATAATAGACGGCACCATGTCAAGAGAGAAACATAAAAGGATTTCACCTATCCATCACGGGATTGCTTCCCATCGATGTTACCTCTCCTATCCTCATTCAATTGGGAAGCAGGTTGGGACCATGAGACACTTATGGAACCATTTTGATGATCTAATGTAGTGCTGGTCCTTAGTCATACATCAAGGTACATATAAAAAAAAGAGCATATTCATTTGAATGCATGGATCATCTTGATCAAATGAGTAAAGTTTAGGCTTGGTGCAAAGTTTCTTAAAAAAATTGATTTGGTGTGTAACATATGATACTATTGCAAGATTATCTGCTAATTAATGTGAAAACAGAAATGACAACAAGCAATCAAATACAGAAAATAATATATGTCGATCTTGCGTGGTTTGGCCTTTGATCTACATCCACAGCGAAGATGAAAAAAAATTTCACTATATTAAAAGATGGAGTACAAAGAATATGGCAATAACTTCTACGGTATGCGGCGGTTCAAATAACAAGAAACGTGATTACAATACATAGTCATTAAACTTTAAAGATACGAGAAAAGACCAAAATACCTAAATGGACAAACTAAAGTCCAAATAATGGGTTAGATCTGTATCATAGGGTTTGCGCTTCTACACCCTTGCGAGAGGTCAGCGGTGGGCTCTTGGCTTGGGCCTTCCCCGTCACTGCAGACTTCATGAAAAATCCACTTAGGTCACCTCCTCAAAATAGTAGAATTGGGTTATAAATCGGATCGCACCAAAATTCAAGTCTTACTCAACTGATGATTGACATGAATTTTAAAATTCATGATGTGCAGGAGGGGGCTTGAAGTACTGAGTTTCCACAAGGATGGGAACTAAGCCTGTTGGGCTTGTGCAATTATTCCTCCCACACCATTCAATGACCAAAGACCATCACAGGACTCCTGTAGACAGTAACCTGAGCTCTAACAATGCTAACAAGGAACATAGGATGCTCTCAACTCAACACAGAAAGCTGCGAGTGATCTAACTTGCAATGAGTGATAGCCAAGTTTGCTGAAATCTTTTGGTTCTGAGTAATAGCCACAGAGGCCTTTTTCAACAAGGTATGGGTAGTTTGGTGCTTGCGTTGGGAAGCAAAGCACCGGATTGGAAAGCTGTAAACTTTTTTGTGAAATGAAAAGGAAGCTGGATGAACTGTAAGCCTGCAACTCTCTTCAGGTGTGAGTTGGAAGCTGCCAGACTAGTGTTTTTCCTTGCAGCAAAATAAATGCTAACGTAATTACTGTGTCGGATAACTGCGATGAGTCCAGCATTGATGGCTACGCAAAAGAATACTATCCCCATTATACAACATTTCAATATCTTAGTAGAGGTTTAAAATTTTGCTTACTTAAGATAATAGAGTTCCCATGTTTTTAAACATCCTATGGTTTATCATATAATTTAGTAGTAATATATGTTTGATATTATGAACTATTTCCAGACTGTTGCAGATGCTTTACTTGTATAAACCACATCTACTTTTCCGGTGATAAGAACAAGTGTAATTAATGATTGAAACTAATGATTAGGACCAAGAGATTGTGAAATATTTCGGAGGACAGATCATGGAAAATATATTTTATTCCAAAGATAATTAATTGTGTGATTAGTTAGTAATGAGGTCATCGGTAAGCAATATTAATTGACATTTTGTCTACAACATTAACTTGTTATCCGTGAAAGGATCTAAACAGTCACCAACTTTAGAAGAATATAAAAATCACTGAAGGACAGAAAATGCCAAACAGGATCTTTCCTCGGATTAAAGTAATAACTACCTGTAGCTTAGAGAATGAAAACATAATTGGATTCAGAGAAGATAAGACCTTGCTAAAAGATATGTGCATCCAATTGACAACATTTCAACAAGTACCAACATTGTTAAGAGAGCAGTATTTTTGTTTTTCCCTCGTTAGCTCCAACGTACAGGAAGGGCTTGGACAGATACGTTTGTGTTGCAGTTAATGAGTGAAGAGCATTGGTCTCTTTTTGAGAAGAAGGGAAGTTGTGATATGTTGCATTGTATGTTGAATATTACTACAAGCTAGTATTCATATCTTCATTAAATGATATTTGTGGCTTACCAAAAAGAAAAATGATATTTGTGGTTAACTAGGGCTACTGAATGTTTTGTATATCTCTTGGCGGATAAAACTTCTATGATCGGATCGATCGTAGAAAAAATTATGGTCAGACCATCATCATCTGTCATATCTCCAAAGCACGTCGCACGTGCTTACGCATGCTTTAAAATACTAAGAAAACATAAATGAATAAATTTCAGAGGTATTTAAATAATTTTGATAAACATTATATAATCTCTTAGGATTTATCTATTTTTATTTTTTTAATATTTTAATATACATGGGTAAGTGCACGTGATGTGATTCGGAGACGTGGCAGGTGATAACGATTCGATCATAATTTTTTTTACGATCGATTTGATTATAAAAATTTTACCTTCAGCACGTCAGATACGGTGTTTTGCATGCAAACCGCAGGGGATAAGATGGGCAGCAACAAAACCATTGATGAACCACCTACCCCGTGTATGGGTCACAAAAACCCGGTTTGGCACTCATTCCGGGTAGACCTAATAGCAGTACTCCCTCTTAAATGCACCAAGCTGTATTAATGAAAACCTGCACCGCCTCTGCTACTTATATACGATTGAGGAGGGAGAGATAATGAGAGAAATAAGAGAGTAAGGAGTAGGTAGCAGCAAGAAGATCCAGAGTTGTGCTTATTTTTTAAGTCATGGCTTGCAAGAAGGAAGAGCTTTTTCTTAAAATCTTGCTGTTCCTCAGCATACTTATATCAACCCGAGGTCTGACCTTTTCTTTTGAATATTTTAACTTTCCATTTTTTGACTTCTATGCGTCTGTTTTCAGTCAAAAAAAGACTTCTATGCGTTTGTTATGTCTCAAAGTTCACTAGAAAATTACTGCAACTCAAAGTTGTAACTTCAGGAGTTTATGTCCATTCGTTAGATGATTAGGTAGTTTTTCTTGAGCAAGCATTGGTGGTATAATTCCAATTCTCTGAGAAGAGAACTACTTCCCGTCTGGCATCCAAATGAATTCTCAAAAGCCAACCGTCTTGCAAACTCTCAACCTTTCAAACTTCTATTTCAGAAGTTTAGGAGTTTTTCCTTATTGGTTATATTAGTTGGTGTTTCTTGTCTTGATAGAGAGTTCGTGACATGACTCACATTTTATTTTGTTTATTCTCATGTAAGATGAGCCTTCAGTTCGCAAGGTATAGATATGCCCTTCAATCTTATATGAGAAAAAGCCAAATGCAATTTTGCATTCAAACAAGGAGAGCGTTTTTTTTCCCCTTATGTTTGTGCTCTGATTGGAAGCTAGGAATAAGAGCAAATTTACTCCATGGATGATTCCTTTTTTCTCTTTTGAGAGAGAGATGAATTAGTTGTGGATGTTTTCCTGATTGGCATTTTGTTATATTGAAATAGTGGAAATGTTCTAAAATATGAGTGCAAATAAGCTTCACATATCAGGTTCAACACATCATCTGCTTCTGTTCCCAACTAAAATCACAGATGCATAAACTCTTCTAAGATGGATGCATCTGCCTCTTGACCTCTGCCAAGAAGTTCTTCTTTGTTAACATATTTGTCACCCACTTCTTGTAAAATTCAGGTAGAAGGTTCCACAAGCCGAGGCACCCACATCTCAAGAATGCAAGCAGCTTCTTATCAACACCACCACAAGGTTATGACTACATCATAGTGGGTGGAGGCACAGCAGGGTGCCCCTTAGCTGCCACCCTTTCTCAGAGATACAAAGTTCTGCTGCTAGAGAGGGGTGGCTCCCCCTATGGCAATCGCAACATCTCCTTCATGCAGAACTTCCACATCTCTCTGGCTGACAGGTCTCCCACCTCCCCTTCTCAAACATTCATTTCCACCGACGGGGTCATCAATGCCCGAGCTAGAGTCTTAGGTGGGGGGACTTGCATTAATGCCGGGTTCTACACCAGAGCAAGCCCGAGGTATGCATTTAACTCATCTCTCATCTTCTCTTTACGTCTGTTCTGTTAACTTGCAGAGATTTTGCTCCTCAATCTCTTCACCATGTTTGAATGAAATTAACAACATGCATGCCAACAGCTGGTAACTCTTTACTCAAAAAAATGAAAAAACATCTGGTAATTACTCGGCTTCTTTGAAGTGAAAGATGGCTTCGCATCAAAATTCATAAAGAGAATGAATAGAAAGAAAACAGAGTAAACACAATGACTCCAATATGATCGGTGTGAGGAAAATAATTCAGGGAATATTAAGGGGGTGTCCTATGGAGCGGGTAAGACTCTCCACCTGCTACTGAATACTTCAAAACTATCGTCACCTTGTCCCTTGAGCTGCCATTACAGATAGGGTTGGCAATTTATTCCGCCCGCCCAACCGGACCCTAATTGGGTGGATCTTATGCAACCTTCAATGGATCCGGAGCGGGTATGGATAATGTTAAAACCTGTCCAAGCCCGATCTGAATATATATAATTCTTTATAAATCTTTTCTCCAAGGCAAAAAAAAAAAAAAAAAGAAAAGCCGAGAAAAAATTGCAGCTTTATCAGATCCGATACGTCCGACCCGATCCATCTAACTCTATCCATCCTGTTTTGCTCCGAGACTCTGTTTGCCCCGCCCTGTACTGAGGTAAGTACAGAGCAGGTACGTGAATAACGCATCTAACCAATGCATGATCTATTGCCATCCCTGATTACAACCGAGATTCATTCAGTCAAGGCGGTAGTTCAGTTAGTTGGCACCTTTCTCTCCAAGTGAGATGCTTCAGGTTAAAACCTGAGTCGTAGTGAATAACCATCTTATTCTTAAAAAAGAATTCAAAAACAACATGCCTCCAGGCTGTCGTTGTTTCGTTAGTTGGTGTTAAAAATCTGAGGTTCAGATAAGCTTCTTTAATCCCCAGTTGTTGAAAACCTCGAAGTTTTGGTTCTAAACGACTCAAGCTCCCTTGTTGGCACTAGTGGCCCTTTTTTTTCCCTTCTTTTTCCTTTGTCAGAGTCATTTAGTATTTTTGAGGCCACTTAAATAGCACAGGTGGCATCTGAATACTATTTTGCTGTTTTCTTTTTGTGTGTTGTTCTTACCGTCTGTTGTTTGTTATCTTTGTCATTTTTTAGTCGAAAGTGTGTTTGCTTTATCCTAACTCCTCAAAATGAAAAGAAAAAGAAAAAGAAAACTACTTTCCTGAGGCTAACTTGATTGCACTAATTACCACTTGTAACCAGACATGGCCGTAGGATCCTCTCTTTTAATGGATAAATTGCAGCAGGAGTCTCTTTTTTTAATAGGCAAAGATAAGGAAGTCATTCCAAAATTTGGATGATGGGACCCTGCGAGGTTTTCTTCTTTTCATGTGCTTGTGTACGCAGGAAGACGGCCTCTGCATCTTTGTCTTATAAAGTTCTTGGATCCACTTCTATCATTTTTTTTCCATCATCTAAGCAATCTGTCATGACTCATCAAGCATAATTGTCCTATTAAGAAAACCACTTACAGCATAACCTCTACAAATTCCTGGCCTTGCATGGTTTTGATGAGAAACGGATAATAAAGACTAATTTTAGAAGAAAGAATAACCTCTACAAATTAATAGATGTGGAATAAATATTCACCATATCATAGAATGTTTTTTGTTCTCAATTTACAGTATCTTAAACAAGAGATAGCAACATAGTAATGGAAAGTGATGTTTAGCTCATGCTTCATAGTTGAAAAAAATATACACATCAATGTTTAATGCATGATATTTTTTCTCTAGTTATTTATTTTTATTATATATTTGCCATCTGATGACTCTTAGGTTCCCACTTTTTTTTGATAAGGATCCCACTATAAACTGCAAAAGTCGCCAAACCGTTCTCTCCGTTTAGAGAACGACCCTGTTATCTCTTTCTGTCGTACGTTTTTAGCCCCATTGTCTATTCCCTGCCTCTATTGGCAGCAATGGAACTGTTTCCATTACTGCTATGGTGCTGGTGGTTGGCTTGATGTCATGGCTTCTTCCTTCCAAACTACTTTAACTTCTGGTACTTTGATGCTTACCTACTCCATTCTTTTCTATGGAATCCACGGCCCTTTCAGCAACAAAACTAGCTGTCCCTGGCCTCACAAATCCCTTTTTCCGAGCTCTACAACCAAAACCCAAATAGTCCCCACCCTTCCCACCAACCTCGAGCTCTCCTTTTTAATTCTTGACCTACCATCATCCGTCTGTAGTACTTTCAAAGCTAAATCTTTGTACGTCTTAATGAATCCGGCCTGAGGTTAGTAACTTCCACTGGTCCAGAAAGTTAGAGAAAGAAACTAATTATGTAAGCTTTATATGGCTCTACAGCTTTGTGAGGGGGGCAGGTTGGGATGGTGAGCTGGTCAATGAGTCATATCCATGGATCGAAAAGAGGATTGTCCACTGGCCCAAGATTGCACCATGGCAAACCGCACTGAGGAACGGGCTGCTGGAAGCTGGCGTGTCACCATTCAATGGATACACCTACGACCATTTGTATGGGACCAAGGTTGGCGGCACCATCTTCAGCAAGAATGGCTTCCGACGCACTGCTGCCGATCTGCTCGCCTCTGGAAATAGAATGAATCTCAGAGTTTTGCTTCATGCCACAGTTCAGAAGATTATTTTCGATACACAAGGTAGAGGCCTAGGGGCCCTCACCTAACCATCTTCTCTGAAGTAGCAGTTATTTCAGTTAAATGTAGATCTCTAACATGAAGTAAATGAACAGGGCAGCAGCCCAAGGCAGTGGGAGTACTGTTCAAGGATGAGTATGGCATGCAACACCAAGCAGTCCTTAATGATGAGGAGCGTAGTGATATTATATTGTCATCTGGTGCAATTGGCAGCCCTCATTTGCTCCTTCTGAGTGGAATTGGACCCAAGGAAGATCTCATGAAGCAGAACATTTCAGTGGTGCAAGACAACCGGCATGTCGGAAAAGGGATGTCAGATAACCCCATGAATTCTATTTTCATACCCACCAAGAAGCCTGTGGAGCAGTCCCTGATACAGACCGTAGGGATCACGAAGGTTGGTTCGTTCATTGAGGCCAGCAGTGGCTTCGGCCAATCACCGGACAGCATTCGCTGCCACCATGGAATCATGTCAGCTGAGGTCCAGCATCATCCATTAATTGTTTCATCCATCTTTCGCTGTTCATTTCCTTCAAATTTCCCGCAAACTAACTACTTGTTTGTCCTAAAATCCGCAATAGATTGGGCAACTCTCCACCATCCCTCCAAAAAAACGTACTCTGGAAGCAGCCAAGGAATATGCTAGGAACAAAGCGAGCCTGCCCCGAGAGGCATTCAGAGGGGGCTTCATCCTTGAGAAAATTGACGGCCCGCTCTCCACCGGCGAACTCAGCATCGCCGACACGGATGTGGACAACAACCCGAACGTCACCTTCAACTACTTCAGCCACCCATATGACCTCCAGCGGTGCGTCTACGGGATCAGGATGATCGAGAAAATTGTGCAGACGAGGCAGTTTGCTAACCTGTCTTATGACCATGTCTACTCCTTGGAGAGGTTGCTGAACATGAGTGTGAAGGCCAATGTGAACTTGATACCCAAACACACCAATGATACTGCATCACTCGAGCAGTTCTGCAGGGATACAGTGATGACAATCTGGCACTACCATGGTGGATGCCATGTGGGGAAGGTGGTGGACCATGACTACCGGGTTCTCGGCATCGCCAGCCTGCGAGTGATCGATGGCTCGACATTTGTTAACTCACCAGGGACTAACCCTCAGGCAACTGTCATGATGTTGGGCAGGTATCAGCATTACAGATGCTTAACAAGCATACTTCTTTCTATAATTGTCCCCCTGCTGATTGTTTCTCTTATATCTGATGTCCAGATACATGGGAGTGAAGATACTGAGGGAAAGGTTAAGAGGAGGAGGAGTGTAGCTGTTACTGATGGAGGTGTGCACTACTTTGTTGTGTTGGAAAAAAATGTATAACATAGTACTAATTCTTGCCAGGTTTCATCTCGAAGCATTCAAGTGAAAAATAAGAAAAGAAAAGAAATGGGAAAATTCATGTGTCTTAGCCTTCTAGGTTTCTCTCTAAAACAATATATTGTACTGTGACAACTAAATGAAATCCGGTGCCTTTAGCTTCTTAGGATCTAGAGTGCTGCTTCATGTCCAAACTCTAAGAAGTTGAAATTCTCTTGATGATCAAAAGTTTATGTTTAAAGGTGCTTTTGGGCTCAGCATGGTGAACGTTTTAACTACTCCCAATAGTTGACCATACTCGGTGGCCTGCGAAGTGTTTGTTGTTCAACTCAAAGCTAGGCTGCTTTGGTCAGTTTTCTGAAGTTGGAAGCAACGTACTAAGGATCATCGTGAGGAACTCTGGGTAGTAATATGGTTGCTCCTGTCTAATCTGAAAATGGTTTTTCTTTTTTCTTCGGTGCAATTCTAGCATTGATCATGAGTCAGGCCTTGAGCTTAAATTATATTCATTTGTAATTAGACTTCGAACCAGATCTATTTAAAATTTAATATTTTAAGTGCCCAACTCTAGCATATGATCCGTTCTAAATTTCTAAAAGTGGTATATATGTTGCCATCGGTTCATTCTTTGGGCATGCCTTGGTTTAGGATTGACCCCTATGGGTTAGAAGTTGTTGCCTTAGATATTTAATATGCTTCGGAATTGCATCATGCATTCTCAACAAAAGCCTTGTAGCTTGCAAAGACGAGTTCGCTTGACTCTTCCAAGATACAAAAATATGACTCTTCAACAAAAATCGAGTTAACCGCTTAGAACATGACTTCATAAGTTGTGGATTGCCCAAGCCAAGCATCAAATAACCCATTTCCATTCAAATACTAGCAAAACAAATGGTCGCGATCATTTGAACCCAACGCACTATATTTAGTAGAGGGGGACATTTGGACGTTCATCCCCTCCATTGTAGAAGGGATAGTCTATTTCCTAGGAAAAGTTCGTTTTTGGTATTTTGTTGAAGGGATAAATAGGGAGAACAAATAAGTGCTTTGATAAGGATAAAATTATCTTGTCATCTTTTCGTATGTTTATAGAGGGGGATAAATTTTCCTATTTCATGGAATAATTTTATTTTTTATTTTTTTGGATCCAAATGAAATAATTTTATTTCATCTAATTAATAAAACAGAATTATTCAAATAAATTTATTTTTTTGGCGCTATTTCCGACCAGTTTTGGGACGTTGGGTTGGGTTGGGTTGGGTAACCCGGGAGAGTCCCCCCAAACTTATCCCCCCTAGCTCAATGACTTGGGTCGGGCCTGACAAAATGGGCCCATTTGATCGGGTTCCCCCGATTACCAAACCCTTCATGCCTCAAGATTCGTGGATGTCCGGATTAGGTTCAGTGCTTTCGTAGCATTAACCATCTCCGTAGAGTTCTCGTGCGGACTTGTCGAGCGGCAGCGTGTCCATTCCTCACTCTCGATCCCTCGCTCCCTCGGACCAGCGATCTCTTCTTTTTCCTCCTCCCGGTAAGCCAAATCCTAGGGTTTATTCGCGTTCGTACCTCTTTCTGCCGCAATCTTTCTCCTTGTAATCAAGAAATCAGTAACGAAACGATCATTTCTTTCTTTAGTTGTTTCTTGAATTCAGATCCTGTTGATATTCGTATACCATAAGTTTCGTGGTTTTCTTGATTTATTTTCTTGAATTCAGATTGTTGACTGTTAAAAACACAAATTTGATGCGATTCGCGTCTTTATTTTTCTCATATCAGTGGTTGCTGGCTTTTAATTATGCAAAAAGAAAAACTCGATGATCTGTAAACAATTGTTCTTTTGCCGCTGATAGTATAATTGGTATCAACATCTATCAAGAACATGGGTACTGTCCATAGAGGGTCTTCATGCCATCTTGCCCTCGGTTGTTGAGCGGGGGAGGGAAGGGAAAGGAACGAACGGAAGGACCGGAAGTGAGTGGGTTTAGAAGGGACCGTTCTTGGGAACTTAAAGAAATTAGGAGCGGTCATGGTTGGAGAGGATGAAACGATGCTGTAACCTAAGAGGTTGGAAAGGCAAGGTGGTATCTTTATGGATTGAAATACCCGAGGCTGGTGAGAAAAGTGCTGAATGAGTTAGATGATTAGGTCCTGTGATACGGTTGGTGGGCAGAGTAGTTGCTGTTAGTATTTGGATCACTAAGCTTTTTTATTTTTTTTATTTTTTAAATTTTTTTAGGAAAAAATGGCATGCAATTGCTACAATATTTTATTTTCTTAGGACTTAGTTGGTATCATTTTTATTTCTTGTTTTCTATTATTAAAAATAAAATGAAACTGAGACATGAATATGTTTGACTATTGTCTTTTTTTTTTAAAAGAATTTTTTAAAGTCACTTTAATTATTTCTAGAAAAAATGAAAGTAAGAAATTCTTCCTTTCAATACTTTCTAAAACATGAAATTCGTGCTTTTACCATCACCATCAACACCGTCTCCACTCCTGTCACTGCCTTTGCAACAATCATTGCCACCACCATTGTTATTGCAGCTGATGCCATCCTTTCCTACCCACTGCTACCACCCTTGTTGTTGCCACTGCTGCCAACCTTGTCATTGCCATTGCTGCCACGCCACCACTACCTTTGCTATATTTCCTGGTACCTCCACTATTATTGTTGCCGCCACTACCATTGCCATCTCTACCATACCACTATTACCTTGTTCATCGCCTCTACCACATCATTGGTGCCCTCACCACCTCCATTATCTTTGCCACTGCCACTACGAATGTCATCACTTTCATGATACCATCATTGCCATAATTGTCACCGTTATTCTATTGCTGCCAGACTTGCCATCAACACCACAGCTGCCTCCAATTGCCTTTGCTGCAACTACTACAGTCTCCACAACCATCACCATGCTGGTTTTTAAAAAAATAATTAACTAACCCAATATGTTTATATTTTAAAAAATAAAAAAATGGAAATAGAATTTCTTTTTTCTATTTTGAAAACAGAAAAAATGAAAGTGATGCCAAATGGCATCTTAGTCCTCTGATTATATTATTTTGATTTATTTTCATATTTAAGTGGCCTGTTGGTAATGAAACAAAACATTGGTACTGAGAGCAGATTGTTTACATTGGTCTTGGGTTTGATTCAATTTACTTGCAAAGTTTTACTGAGCCCTGAGTTTTTTTGTTAGGCTTTTCTAGAATTAGACCATTAGGATCACTTTTGTGGTTTAAGTTATCCTCATAACGTTTTTCCATTCAAAATTGTCATGCTAATGCTATTTTTTTTTTGGTAATTGAGAGGCAAAATTTAGACTTTTTTTAGAAAAAAATAAATTGCAGTGCAGGTGCTAAATTCAGTCAGAAAAAGATGGGTATCATTGAGAAGATTAAGGAGATTGAGGCTGAGATGGCACGGACACAAAAAAATAAAGCTACAGGTTCTTTTTACATCTGTTATGATTTTTAATTCTAAAGCATTCATGTTGCAATTTCATGCTATGAAGAGTATTTATTAAGTTTATGATCAGTTATAGATGCATAGCTAGTACGCCTTTAGGTTTCTGGTAAGTAGCACTGTCCATATTATACAATGATATCTTTCAGTTCTTGCATCACTTATTGTATATGAATAATGCTGTTCATTACTGTATTTAATTTCCCCTTCATTATATATAGTCTTTGGAATGTTGGAATTATCAATTTTGTAGTGAATAAATGCAAATTGTTCTAGGAAAAATGCATATATGTATACAAAAACAAAATTGGAGGATTATTATGACCCTAAGATTTGGCACTGCATAAATACGTATATGATCTTGTGATTAAACATGATGCAAGGACTTGACTGGAAATACTTTGTTTGAAATTCACTTGTTTGTGTGTTCCTATGCCATAAGTAGCTGGAAATGGGATATCTGGTTCAGTATATTCAAAAATCTTTGGTAGTCAACAAATGAAATGTGTTTATAGATCAGCTTGATCATTGTGCATGAGAGTTTGTATTAATGATTGCTTTCTTTTTCTTCTAAAAATTAGTATTCTCTTTCTAGGACTATTAAATAAAAGCTGCAAGATATACCATAAGTAAACAAACCATGTATATCGGTCAAGGATATAGATTTGTGGGCTGGTGGCATGTTGGCCAGGCACTGGGACAGTACAGTTGCATATCTAACCAATGCGTCATTTCAGCCATGGCAAAAATGAGACGTTGATTGAGTTCATTAGATTTTGGTTCCTTGATCAATTTCATAAATAGGGCATGAGTGAAAGTGAGCTTGGCTAACCCTTTGAATTAATGGTTCAACCTGAAAACAGGTCAAACCATCTTTCTTGTTTCCTGTGGGGAAGCATTCATATGCATTCTTTGGATTCAGATACTAATCTGCCCTGACTCAGTAGTTATCTTTCCTTCAACATTAAAAGAATTCTTTGACTCGATTGAGTTTATGCAAATTATCTTACATACCATTCATTCTTCTAGTTACTTAATGTAGGCTTATATAACATTTTTATCTTTCTACTATTGATTTATCTTAAATAAAGTACTATTACAAATACATGTAGAATGTTTGTTATGGTTTAAGATTTTGTTTTTTTCCCTTTTTATACTTTATCTCCTGCAAAAATTTTATGTGGCAACTGATCAACCAACTTTCTTTCTTTTTCTCCCCCTTGTATATAGAGTATCATCTCGGGCAACTGAAGGCAAAGATAGCAAAATTAAGAACACAGTTGTTGGAACCTCCAAAGGTATACGTCTTTCCATTTCCTAGCTAAGGTACATATCCATAAACAAAATGTTTGCTGGTTGTTTCTGTGCAAGAATTGTTGTATGATATGTAATACTCTATTTCATAACTGTAAGCTATTTATGCATGCATTCATTACAATTACCTTTTGCAACTGCTTTTGTGCTTGGCCATCTCTAGTGTTTTTTAAACTATTTGGATTTACAGTCATGAACATTTTGTTTAATTGCTGAACAGTTGTTTTTTGTTTTTATTTGCACTTCTGTATTATCTTGTAAACTGCTATCCTATGTATGGTAACTGATTTTCTGATCTCTTTTTCCTTTTCTCCATAACCCCTATATGCATGAGGGACTAAGACAAAAGATGTGTTTATAGCAGGTAAAAATAAACTATGGGCTCCACTTGTTCTGCAGAACTCTTATAAGAATCTTCTTGGTCTGCGGTAGTGGCTTTTATAGATGAGGCTGTAGGAGTAAGATCTAGTTTTGATAGGGGACAAATGATATCAGTGGGGTAGTTTCAGAGATGGTGCTTGTGGGTGATAGCATGGGGGATGCAATGGTGGGTTCCACAGGATGGTGATGGACCCCTTTATAGTTTTCTGATCCATCACCTCCACCAAGAAGAAGTGCTTCATGGTGGATGCTTGGTTATTATCTGTTTGTTTTCTGATCTGATTTTTCTGTTACCCACTTGGGGCTGCTTAGCTGGATAGATTTGACCTAACTACATTTATGTGCTCTAGTTAACCAAATTGGTAACAAGTAAGTACTTCATGGTGCCTTTTCTTGGGATTTGATGTTTTTCCTAGTAATTTAATTGAGGTTGTTATTTTTTGGCTTTGGTATCATTTAGGGGATTGATGGCTTTTTTTGCCTATGGTTTAGATTTATTTAAGTGTATATTACTTATACTGTTTTGCGTGTATATTACTTACATTTGCAAGCATATTACTCATATTGTTTTACATGTTTCTTTTCCTTTTTATGTTTGTTGAGTTCATATTGGGTATCACCTTAAACGTTAAGTGTATGTAAATCAGGGTTCTAGTGGATCTGGAGAGGGTTTTGAAGTTACAAAGTTTGGCCATGGCCGTGTAGCATTGATTGGATTTCCAAGGTTTGTCAATTCCTGTGTCCATTGGCTTTTATGGGTTTTCTGAGAACTATTAAAAGTAAGATTCACTACTCAATCAATTGGGAAATCTGGCACTTTTGAAATGCTCATGGTCTTTCTTCTTTATTATTTTGACATTGTGTCTTGAATTCCTCCTATGCACTTGATTAAGAAGGCACAAGATTTCATGTCAGAAACACTGCATACTGAGTTTAAACTGAGACTTTTGGTGCTGTTAGAGCATTTAACAAGTAGGTGGATGATTGATGAGGTAATGGTGTTTGTAATATAAGCTGCACATATCTCTAGCAATAAATACAACATGCACTGAAATACAACTCATCATGTATATGCATGAATACATGGTCTGTAGAAACTCTATTTCTACCCTTGCTCTCCGGGACCCATGAAATCATAAATAAAATTTGTGCTTTCACCATTGATGGGCAAAATGCTTGTGACTTAAATAACTAATGGTCCAGTCGGAAAGGAGATTTATTTGTTATTAGATATTCATATTAGATTGGCCAAATTGTTTTAATTAAATGTAAATTCATCATTTCAATATTGTTAAGTTGACATACAATGTGCTTATAGACATAGTTGATATGTCGTTATGGTAGGACATGTGCGAGATGTGCAAGTGTTTTAGATATAGTTGTACCCATGACTCCAAATGCAACCACTTAATAATTGGCAGTATTTGATTTTGGTTTCTGTCCAGTGAGGAACAAAATAAAATGGCTGAAACATTTGTCTCCTATAGACGGATTCGAACATCCTCTGAAAGTGATTTAAATTTTTGAGACAAATCAGCACTCTCAAAAAAGCGCTTTTCTTTGTATGCAAGAGTCCAGCTAGAGGAGGGGAATATTTAAGCAAATCTGCTTAGAAGTTGTAAGAACAGTTGTAGAAACTTTTTGTTGATAGTTGATCTAGTCCATGATAGGAACAAATATGAAATGTTTGTTGTGTCAAAGTGCCATCAGATAGTTGAGTAAGTCTTGTTGGTTATGACCATGAGTATATGGTTCCAATTGCATTGCCTTAAAGTTATGTGCTGCTGCCAATCTTTCCTTTGTCCCCTTGAAAACAAGTAGAGACTGTACAAGCATCACCAACACATTTCTGATGAGGATATCAGTGACTAACTATCAAAATAATCCACCCTAAAGATAGTGACATTGAAATAATTTAATTATATTTTCTTGCATTTCGTCTTTACTTGATTATGCACTTCTTTCTCTTGGCTTGTCATCCATTTCTGTATAAAAAGTTGGATATTCCATTTTTTTCATGTAAAAAACCTTAGATGCCAATATATATATATATATATATATATATATATATTTAATGTATTATGACTTCTAACTGTAAACTATTCACTTATATGTCTTTCTTGTTGGCAGTGTGGGCAAGTCAACACTCTTAACTCTACTGACAGGAACACACTCTGAAGCCGCATCGTATGAGTTCACGACACTTACTTGCATTCCTGGGATCATTCACTACAATGATGCCAAAATTCAGCTTCTTGACCTTCCTGGAATCATTGAAGGGGCTTCAGAAGGCAAGGGTCGTGGTAGGCAGGTATTGCTGCTCATGTATATTGCCTAAGTTGCTTTATTTCATTTGCCATGGCCTACCAATACAGGCTGTTTTTGCATTCATATATTTTTCATCTTCCGTGACTTAAATTGGAGGAAGCATTAGCTGTCCTTAACAGTCTGCGAAGAAAACTAGGGGTTTGATGGAGTACAATGCTTGTAATTTTTTTATATCTGCAACTTACCATACGATCCCAACTATACTAAAATTGTTAAAAGACCTTTTTACCTTTTTTCACTTTTGTATCATATTACTCCTAATTACATCATACCTGTTCTTCATTCTTTCTTTGGGTCCAGAACCTATTTGCCAATGTGACTATGAAAAAGATCATCTGACCCTTATTAGTGGCTCATAGAAGTTAATTTTGTAGTACACATTAATGAACAACCTGATCATTGTGTTTATTGTCCCTCCAAGATTTTCGTCTACCAAAGAAAAATACTAATGTGTCAAAGTATATCCTAAGAACTTTTCTGCAAAACTTAGATGACAACATTAACAATTGCTGCAAGTGGATAAGGTAAAAAGTCTACTGTTCATCTACTCCACTTATGCAAGACATGGTTGTATACTGCACTTGAATCATACTTAAATTTGTGAAACAGTAATAAACTGAATGTTCAGCCTTTGAATTTACCATTGATACCACAAAAATTCCTTGCACCTATTTCTTTGTATGAGTTCTCTGTGTGCTTTTTCAGTATGTCTTTTTCCTTTGAATTTTATTAACAATTCTAAACTCAACTTATAGAGTGCATGTCAAGAAAGCCATGCTGCTGACAACTCGATCATCTTTTGGATCAATGAAGTAAACAACCATCAATCGTTTGAAAAGGAGTAAATGAGTGATAATTGGCAAATTCCATTTGGACCATTAACCACTTGAGTTTTTTTTTTCCCTAATTAAGTAAGATGCTATTTTTCTGTTGATCTTTCTAAGCTCAGGGAACTGGCATGTACTTAGTAATTTTCCTTTTCAGGTTATTGCAGTTGCAAAGTCATCGGACATTGTGTTGATGGTTCTTGATGCCTCAAAAGTAAGTCATTTTTAAGTTAATATTTGTGACAGGGTTCTTTCCGTCATCCATACTATTCTCTTTTGTTATGTAGACCAAGGCAATTCATTCTATGTAATTTTCCTTAGTCTTATTTGTGAATGCTTTCAAAGCTCTTCATGTTCTTTCCCCCCTAAATGAGGAATAAAGCCTATGCAGTGAGTGTGAATTAAAGGATATTCATGTTATTTCTTTTCCTCAATTTGTCTAGAGTAGCACTTAATTGGTTTAAGTCAGCCATCACTATTAGTGACTAAAGGCTGGACTCAACATGCCAAACTTACCATCAAAGTTGGCCGAACCGTGGTCACTGTTGAGTTGGTATTATACCATACTGTACCATATCAGCACATGGTGTTCATCCTAGTGCCTGGTATCAGGTTCACTTAATCTAGGGTTTCATAGTGAAACCCTAAATCTAGAACGAGGGGTAGGGGATGGAGGGAAGGAGCACAAGAGTCCAAGTCCTACTGGTGGCTGTTGTCATAAATGGTGGTGGTGGATGTGGTACAGGGGCTCGTGGTTGCACAGTTGCATGACAGTGGATTTGAGCTGTTGAATGGTGTTGAGGGCCTTGAGGTAGTGGAGGTGGTGGAGATAGTCTCAGAGGTGGAGCTCATGAGGTCGTTCAGCATGGCCATTGCAGAGAGAAAGAGAGAGAGAGGGGGGGGGGTGTCAAGATTGGGAACCATGGTGGAGGGGGAGTTTTATGGGCGAGGTTAGTACGGCGTAGGCAAACTGTGTTAATATCATCCAAAATCGGGCGGTTCTACTTGGTTCCAATTCATTTTGACTGGTTGTACTTCTATCTTAAACTGTGTCTAAGAACTATCCTGGTAATGGATTGTTCTTGCTCGATATGCCTCGAACTGGATGACTCAAGACAGTTCGGTGAACTTTGTTTACCATTATGCTGGATTTCCTCCACCCACATCATTTCTTGCTTAAATGCTGGTTGGATGTAATGTTAGCATCCAATCACAGGTGTTGTCAATATGGACTAGATAAGAGAAAGAAAGGAAATAGAAAACCTTGTGATCTAAGCTTTAGTTACATCTGACATGCTTCTCTGTGTTTGTCATCATCCCCATCTTGACTTATGGTATAAAATTGTGCATCATCCTATTATTTTTTCAGAGTGAGGGACATCGCCAAATATTAACAAGAGAACTGGAAGCTGTTGGATTGCGTCTGAACAAGAAGCCTCCGCAAGTACGCTCTATCTGCTTAGTGTATTCCAAGATCCCTTTAAAAATTCAGTGTTCTTAATTTCATTTTTATGTGCTGTTTAATGAACATATGCATTGTGCAGTGACTGACATTTGGTTGAGTAATTACATATAAGATCATTTTTCTACCTGTTGGAACAAGGAACTTCCTGCTTTATAATTGTGAAGAACTATGTTACTTTAATGCTTAAAAGTTCTGCTGTTCTAGTCTACTTCCCATTTGATGATTGAAATTGATGCTAATTCCTTGTTGTAGTTGCACTACTGTAGGTAAATGTATGTTAAGAATGTTTACACTGCCACTTTGTTACAAAGATTTTTTTTTAATAAATCCAACTTCTCTTCTATGCTATATATTGTTTTTTCTCTGCTATGGCATGATGATTTATAGCACCTACAGTTAGCATGTATCTGTTATAGATATAGCATGGTCAATTGCATATAACTTGAACACTTCGTATCCTTTGTAATTTGTGGATCTTAACTTGGCAATGCATTATATCTA
Source organism: Elaeis guineensis (assembly GCF_000442705.2). Lineage (NCBI taxonomy): Eukaryota > Viridiplantae > Streptophyta > Magnoliopsida > Arecales > Arecaceae > Elaeis > Elaeis guineensis. Next base: position 123,050,408 of record NC_025994.2, on the reverse strand, counting down.
TGGTGTATATGTGATGGGTGTTATCAGATCAGATCTAAAACACTATATAGATTGTTTTATGGTCCCCATGATTTGTTTGGATCACACGTTATATAATAGAGGAACTGAGGAAGAGTGCCTGCCATAATTGGAGGAACTTGAGTTCAGTGACTCTTATCTCACCTCTTCTAAATTATACTCCCAAGATGGTCTTCCTTACTGGCAATTTTCTCGCTTCGACTATCCAGCTATTCTCATGAGTATAAACAACTAGCTATTGGGAACCTACTTGCCACCTGGCCTTTATTAGTTTAATGGTGGGCCTCTCTCTTACCATTAATAATATTGTTATACTTTGATGAATCATACTTCGATGATTCAATCATTTGGCCACCCATTTGATGGAAGAAGGCCTGTTGGTCGAGGTATGATTAATTCCCCTAATCCGAGAGGACTATCTCCACTGGTTGCTTTATTGAGATGACCCTTTTTTTTAAGTTTGTTTAGGCATATAAGAACTTATTTTTCATTTTAAAGTTGCAGTGCTGTATTCCTAGCAATACTAGCATAGGTAGAAAGATATGGGGAAACTAAAAAATATCGATCTGGCCCTAAATAGGAATACTTTGTGAGTAAGTCCATAAAGCTGACTCCAACTAGTTGGGAAAAGGCTTGATGATCATGATTATGATTGTGACTTGCATAGCTAGAAAGACCTAGAAATTTGTACTTGCATCATAAACCCTCTGCTAATTATGAAGACCTGTTTGCTCATTTTCAGATATATTTCAAAAGGAAAAAGACTGGAGGCATTTCCTTCAACAGCACTGTTCCTTTGACACATGTAGATGAGAAGCTTTGCTATCAGATTTTACATGAATACAAAATACACAACGCAGAGGTACCTTTGTTTTTGATTGATATTCTTTTGTGCATGTAATATACAGCTAAACATATTCTTAACTAGTCCATAGAATCCTTGCGGGAAGCATGTTTATCTGTTTCTAATGTGCATCAGGTGCTGCATAATATACTATATGTTTATCCTTTTAGAAATAGGAAACTAGAAATACATTTCCTCGTTTGTTTCTGTCCATGATTTGGCATCACGCTTTACGTATTTTCTTTATAACTTTTCTTGAAATGCTTCATAATTTCTAAAACTCTTGATGCATAAGATTAAGCATATATTTTTCTTCTTTATTAATTGGCATGAATAAAACACTGTATATGCATTCCTTCACTATGCAGGTATCCTGGTTCATTCAGCAATGTTTGAAGAATTGGATGTAGGCAATAATATAAATGAAATGCTTGGTTATGATATTGCAAATGCATCATTTGAGGTGTTGTAAATTGCATAATTACAGTTGGATGCTTACCCTGAGGAGATAATGTGTGATTAGGCTTTGAAAGCTTGTGATTCTAAGCAACACAATCAAGTACATGCCAGACCATTTTGGCCTATGCATTCATTCTCTTTTAACCAAACAGTAGTGCCAGCCATGTCTCCAGTGGAATTATACACTTCCCTAATATTTTCTTAGTATTTTTAGAAGTTTTATTATTATTATTTTTATAAATAACGACGGATAATTTGAAGTAGAATTTACCAACTGACTCACCTTAATGTCCTTTTGCTGCCTTTGCCATTGTTAACTTATTCTAGAACAAGTCCATCAGAAACCTGAATGAATGGTTCACTTACCATTCATCTCTGCCTGAGAAAATTTGCAACCATTTCTCATCATAAAATGTAGAAATGTCCCCCTTTACCCTCTTCATTCTAGGAGAAAAATTGTGTTCTTTATTTATGTCCTTTGTACACACTAAACTATTAGGGATTCACTGAATTCTGCTGCTATTGTGGCCTGGAATGGTTCATGGAAAATATGACCTGTCGTGTACCAAAGCCACCATTGGTGTGCAAGCACCATGATGAGCCCAAATGGATAGAGACGATGATGCCTACAGCATACATTTTAATGGTACTGTTCTTTTTGGAAACTAATCTGGTGAGATGTCATAAAGCACCAAGAGGGAATGCATCTCTCCCTGTGCATGATCCATTTTTTATCTTCACCATAGCAGTAATTATTTATTGCACATAGGTCTTAAATAAACAGAATTTTAGCCTTGTCAAGTCGACTCACTGTTGGCAAGCCAATCACCTGCGGCTCACTCTCCATTAAAGAGTAGCCTTCTAATTTGCAGCTACTTGGATAATGCTCTTTCTAAGGTCATCGATGTGAAGTTCTCATGGAGACTAATAAACTCAAATGATCTAAACGATCATTTAGTTCCGGAAAGAGGAATTTCTGTTTAGAAGCTAGCAGCAATGGCCATTCTCTTCTTTCAGATGCATAATTCAATGAGGTGAAACATTTGCCATTGCAGACCTACAGAAGAAACACTTCTGTGGAATGGTCTCTCAAAATTCTTCTGCTACTGTCCAAGCTTCTGATACCTTGTGATTTCCAAAGTTTAGTTCAATTACTCAGTAGGTCATTTAAAGCACTAGCAAATTCCATATTGGTTAAGCTTGAATCAAGCATCCCACCATTTAGTAATTGTTATACGCAAATAATTAGATGTTATAATATACTATGCTGCGGAAGAATTGACACAATCCCATATATATATATATATATATATATATATATATTTTTTTTTTTTTTTGGGGGGGGGGGGGGGGTTACAGACACAATCCCATCTTTACAATATCGTCAATGCAAAAGAAAAAAAGAAAAAAAAAAAAGAAGAAGAACATTTTATTGAATCACTCTATACACCATTTAAATGCCATTTTCCCCACCTCCATTCATGAAGAATAATTTCTTAATTAGTACTATACTTCTGCTATATGCTTGTAAGAATGTTCTATAGTTTGTTGCTGCTAGATTTCATTGTTATCAGGGATTGATTTCCTTACTTGTAGGTTTTGTTTCGAGAGGATGCTACAGTGGATGATCTCATTGATGTCATTGAAGGGAATCGGAAGTACATGAAGTGTATTTATGTCTATAACAAGATTGATGTTATTGGTATTGATGATGTGGACAAACTAGCCCGTCAGCCAAATTCAATCGTCATTAGCTGCAATTTGAAGGCAAGTTGTATTTTTTTTTTCCTTTTTTGGCCTGTTTCCTTCTGCAGATGATTGCATCTTTAAACTGTCATTAGTACTGACAACACAAACTTCATGCACATTCTTATATTGCTGGCAATACAAGACTACCAACCAACTCTAGTTCATTGGAGACTTTTTTTCCATGCTTTTGTTGGAACACCTCTGTGACTACTTATCTGCATGATATATTACAGCTGAATTTAGACAGATTACTGGCAAAAATGTGGGAGGATATGGGGCTTGTGAGAGTTTATTCAAAGCCACAGGGCCAACAACCTGATTTTACAGATCCTTTTGTCCTTTCCAAGGTAAGTGTGTTTTCTTGCACAATGTGTATGCCTTGGAATCTGAAACAGTGCGCCTGTTATCGAAGTACCACTAGTTCATGATCTACTTTTGCGACATTCAATCAGGATAGAGCTGGCTGCACGGTAGAAGACTTCTGCCATCATATACACAAGACTTTAGTCAATCAGGTGAAATATGCACTTGTTTGGGGAACTAGCGCAAGGCATTATCCACAGCACTGTGGGCTTTCGCATGTTCTTCATGATGAAGACGTTGTCCAGATTGTAAAGAAGAAGGTTTTTTCCTGCTTTACTTGCTACTCTTTATAGTTCAAACAGTTATAATTCTTTGAATGATCTGTCTTTTACATGTTAACAAGGTTTCGTAACCTACTCCCCATTTTAGCTACTTGAAACCATTTGCCGTATCACAATGAAAATCCTACATGGCATTGGAACCTACTTGCAGGATCGCTGCTTGTTCTTCGCTGTCTCCATCCATACCTCACAATGAAACTTACTGTGCTTTTAATTTACTTTCAGGATAGGGAAGAAGGGGCTAGAGGCCGGTTCAAGTCACATTCCACAGCCCCTGCTCGTATATCTGATCGGGAGAAGAAGGCTCCTTTGAAAACATGATTTTTTAGGTGTTCATACACGTGCGTGATTGCATGTCCAGATCTGGGACATCATCTCTGGCCGTCCGACTTGTCCACATTCAAGAGTCAAAGCATCCATATCTGCCTGAAGAGAATGGCATATGCACCGTGTGGAAAAATCATCCTAGGGAAGCTGCAGTCAGATAAATTATTATAACTATCTTAAGCAATATTTTTTGAGAGACAAAGTCTGCATATTAGCTCAAACCTCCTCGTGTTGCGGAGATGTATTTTTGATAGTGGCCTTATTATAAGATCATGGTGCTGACATTTGATACTGCCGGATTGTGCCATGGACTGGAAATTTGCAATTGGATATATGTATACTGCCGTGCTTGAACTTATGAGTTATCTGAAGGACTGTTATTATAGATGTTTGTGCTGTAATATTTGGTTCCTCCAGGCGAGTTCTCATCTCAGAGGAGACGCAGTTTGTATTTCCAGGTGGGGGTTCTGTCTCCTGCCTAATTGTCCAAAATAATTTTGGGTTTTCGGCTGTTTATATGACCTGAAAAGTTTGGAATTATCGGGTTGCTGTATAATTAAAATCTCCCAACCGTCTAATATGGTGTGGCATGCATAGCATGGACTTTCCACCTAAGCCAGTGTTATCGCTATCAGAATTATTCGTGTTATAATATTATAACATTCGAATCTGCCAATCTCACCGTGGCGTAGAAAAACAATCTACGCTCAGTTGTTACAAAATGTCATCTCTGCTGACATGTCAGTCAATTCCTAGGCCTCACGCAGCCCCTTGTATGGAAACCATTACAACATATGCCCTCCAAAGTCCAAACCCTTGTGGGAACACCATTACAATATTTTACCATCCCAAACCCTTGTACGAAGCATGCTGCCAACGTAAAAGTAAACCATGGGACCCACCTTCAAAAATGTATTAGCTGTCGTATGAACTCCCACCTATGATCGATTGATCGGGAATTAGCGGAAGAATGAGATGAAATGTGAAAATTAGGAGGAAAGCTCCAACATTCTCCTGTTTCACCCAACGTTATAAGGCTCTGTTATGAGCGAATTTTTTGAAATTCTTCAGTAAGTTTATGATTTAACTCAGACGCGGGTAAGTGGAGTCTTTTTTTTTTTTTTTTTTTTTTTTTCTGGTAAATAAAGTGGAGTCTATTCAGGTGCCCATGGGGAACAGAGGGACTCCATTTCACCCACGTTACCCCATCAACCTGAAAAAGAGAGGCAAGTTAAATTGACTGTTCAAGGCTAACTCACTATAGGATGGGCAATCCCAATGCTTAAGCCTTCATATCCCAAAAGAAGAAATGCAAGTATTTGGCAAAAAGAGAAGGAGCTCTTGTCTATATTGAAGTAGAAGCATCAGTGTAAGCAGAAGTTCGACTAGAAAAGAGATTAGATCCTAAGCCTTGCTGAGCCCTACTCTAGTTTCGGTGCAGCTAACTAAGGAATTTATTTGGTGACTTGATGAAAAGGAAGCCGAGTCTCTTTTGGTCTTAAAGAGTCAGACCAATCCAACTACTTGCTCCTTTCTAACTCAGTCTCAGTGGTACTATAATGCGCATGGACTCAGTACTTCTCTTACTCCAAGATCAAGTCCTGCAGCCCTCACGTCAAATAGACGACAGAATTACAGAATAACACCTTAACCTATCAGAGGTAAACACCAAACAGAGGCAGACCTATCCTTCCCTTGTCGAGTGCTTGCTACTTTAAGGTCTTAGCACCGACAACTGAGTTAGAAAGGAGTGATGGAAATCAACCAATGAAACAATGATTGAGTCGAGCATTAATTTATGTTCACCGTATTACAAGTCCCAAAAGAAAAAGAAGAGAAAGAGGGCCGGAGCTAGGCTTCGGGATCATCCCACTACCACACGTGAAGAGCACAAATGATGCGTTGGGGCCAGGTTTTTACTGCCTTCCATGTTCCAACGGCTTGCAGGACGAGATCAGGTAGCAAGAGACAAAGGTGGGGCCTCAAGCCAGAGAGCATCCTAGGCTCATGTCACCTCTTTTCAAGAGACTGATGCTGCAGGGAAATAAAAATTCGGTCCCAATGCTTTCAAATTAATAATTCCGTCCTTAACAATACGAGACCGTAATATAGAAGGGCAACTTTAAGATGAGAGAATAAAAATTAGTAGTTGGTAAACCTAACAGTGGTGTAATATATTCAGAATGTTTGCTTGTCTATGTGTGGGCACCTTTAAAACAGGTGGTCTGGTCTCAGGGCACTCGTGTCCCACCTGTGAGCAATCCTCCAAAGGCCCAGACCTGAATGCAGTTGGCGCCTTGAGGCCACGAAAGGTGGGAAACAGGCGGTGCATGCTTTAGAATTTAGTAGGAGGTAATGCTACGGCTTAGACTTTTGATATGAACACATGTATGCATGTGGGCTGGCCATGCAGACACACAAAGATTGCTGCAAATTAGACCGAAAGCACTCCATCAATGCTGCATCTCATAGCTTAGAGGAGGGAAAAACTGAAAAAACAAAGAAGAATGGATTGGGATGAAAGCAAGAGACAGGCAAGTCCAATTCAGTCCGAGAATATCTGTTCAGCTGTTGAAAGTCCAACATCAAACCATGGTGCATGGGATTAGCTCAGTCTGTCAATTGGAAGCCGCTCTTGATTAAAGTTTGGACAAAAATGGCCCCAGTAGTTTTCACAAGTAGTAATCAAAGTGCAGGCAGTACGCACGAGAAAACAACATAATAACAATCTTTTAGAACTTTTAGAACTAAAAACTATGCTTCCTCTCTACTCTGGTCTCAATTGTACATATCTTGCCAACTTTGAGAATGCTTCACTTTCAAACAAATTAAATATTAATGTATCTAAGTAATAGCAATTTATGCAACCCGTTTACATCATGACTCTTCATTCTAGAAGTAAGAACAATCTCAAAAATGGAAAAAAAAAGCAGTATGACAGCAAAAAACTGCCGATTTTGGAGTTTGTTTGACCATGTCTCACCACATGAGGTAAATGCTTTTAAAGAAAGTTTTTGTTGATCTAGATATTCAAAATAAAACCAATAAATGTTCGATCTCACCACAATATATCATTGTCACTGTTAACACAACTGCTGTGCTGATTTATTTATAAGTAGGTTAATTAGATAAATAAAATAAAAGATCAGGCAGTCTGAGTGCTGATTGATAATTGCATAATTTATATTTAAGTATGTAGCTTTCAAGGACAAAAGCTTTTTGCCTCCAAAAAAGTGTTTTAGGTGGTCGAATGGTCAAAGGTCTTCGATTAATTAGTATGATCTCTTTAGGCGGCCAAATGGTGACATTAGACCTAACTTACACAACAAAAGTCTTTGCGTTTGATAAGAATACTCCTTGCTTGATAGATGTGGCACTCTTGTTTCACTTTAGAGAGCTAACAGTTTATGGTTGTTGGGTGCTTTGGATATACGTTGCTAGGAACGAGCTACGTCGGAGTTAAGCTTGGAATCTCTAAGAATAAAGTTTACTTACTGCTTATTTTCTTTTTTTCTATCTTGACAAGCTATCTGAGTGCATTCCACCAAACCTCAACTGGTTCGGTTGCTTCGGTTCAGACTGTTACAAGTCCTACGTCTTGGTTGAAAGGACTGTCACAGGTCCTATTTGTCTTGGTGATAGTTCTTTCAAAGCATACTGTACCAAACATAGTTCTTTCAAAGCATGTAATGCGAGCAAATATTCATGAGACACTTGGACTGGTGAAGTGTTATTTAGTCAAGAGATGCATCATAGTTGATGGCTTGTTTTCATAAATACAGTCCTTGAGGTCAAACAAGAAGGCCAAGGTTCCAGGTCCGGCAGCCAAGATTGGACGTAAGTGGTAGGACCGCGGTTATCGTTTCAAGGGCCCTGTGAAGGAATTTGCCTGCCTTGCCACTTGGTTTTGAGCTGATGCACAAGATTATAACTGATAGACAATAAAATACCAATAATGCCTTGTTAAGTCGAGCTATATACCTTTCCTTTCCCTTTTTTCTTTTTTTTTTTTTTTTGAGGAAGGGCTATATACTTTCAAAACTTATATCTTGACATTTTAGGAGCTCACTTTATGAAGTTAGGCATGAGTTATGTCATGCTAGGCATATATGAGAAAATTAAAAAATTTATGTTGGCTCCATTAGCCAGCAAAATTAGACCTTTTTATTAGCCAACGAAGATGTATAATTGATCTTCGGATGAATGCTTAGCAGCCTTGAGATGTATGCTGATTTTTGTGTACAATCAGAGGATATCTTGTGGTACCTTGGCATGCATCTTGAGATGGATTGAAGCAGGTTGAGGGGGCCTAGCACGAGTTTTAAAATTATCTAGTGGAAGACTAAACAATTATATGTAATTAAAATATAATTTAAGCCTAGAATTTTGAAAGCAATTATTGAATTTTAAACCTGAAAACAAAGGATAAAGATGCTAAAAAAGAAACTAGAAGAGGGATAACTAGTATTTTCTTGCCCGTTGCCAAGCGGACCTCGCTGTCACTAAGAACTTCACAATTAATGATACCTTAGAGATGATATGCCCTATGATTAAGAATTCCTAAAATCCAAAAGGGTCTCACATAATCGACCATGTAGAAAGAGAAAACCAGAGTGTGCCCAATAAAAAAAAAAAGCTCTATTAGCTTTTTTTTTTTTTGTGTGTGGGTGGTGATACAATTTTCTAAAAAGAGATAATAATAAAAAAAATATTTTTTGTAGATTCAGATTTATAAACTAAGTAACAAGTGTTTCTAGAAGAGAAGAACAAGAAAAGTTGACTAAAAATCTAGAAAAATCATCCTTAACTTGACAGGAGCATGAAATGGCGTTTTTGTAATTAAGTCGAACGCCATCAGTAATGTGCTAGTATGATAGGTTTCGATAAAATAATCATAACTTCCTAATCCGATCTCTAATTTTAATGATTCAAGATGCATTAGAAAGCTACCTTTGATGCTGGACATCTTAGAAGCAGTTTGATCTTGAAATTCAACCTATACTAGCTATGATGATGCTATCTTTGGGATTAAATATATGTACGCTAGACAGCAACTTGATGTAATATTTATTTGTTTACAAATCTAAAGCTTATTGGACACTTCTGAGTCAAGTGTCACCTTGCGTCTTCCTTCATGAAGTCTTCAAAGTGGTCTAGAACCACCTAAGAGACTTACGGAATTGTGAAAGGTACAGGCTTCATCCTTGAGCTTGTTCTAGTACAATGACCTCTCTCTCTTCAATTTTGATGATGTTTGGCCATATTAACCCATCCTTTGAGGCTTTTGGTCATGGAGTCGATTGTTTCTCATACTTATCATATTGGATTTGTTTTTTTTTTTTTTGATTGAATACTTATCATGGATTTAATTAACAGCATATGTTGCTCACAGAAAGTCATGATTCTAGTGGCTTTGAAGCCGATTAAGACCACTCAACTTGTATTTTTTCAACAGACATAGGTGTGGGAGCAATGGATCCACTGCAATCCAATAGTTAGGAATTTCCCATAATTCTGTTACATGATTATGATGAGTGTTCCTTCTATCACTGTCCATGATGAGAATGTAAGTTTTAAAAATTTGATGTGGAATTTTATGCATAAGATTTCTTCTTCTTCTTCTTCTTTTTTTGGTGAAAATGCACAAGATTTCTTGGTTGCTTCTAAACTCCTGAATTAAGCTTTGAGTGAGTATAAACTGGTTCTTCTATAATGATACTTGGACTTGGATACTAATAAAATGGGTTAAGAGTCTCACTAGCAAAACTTTAAATCTATTTGCTTGATAAATTATCCCAAGAAATAAAAAATTAATGCTTGGAAAGAATTACTGCGAGAATTTTTTTCATTTTCTTTTGGTAGAGAGTAGGATACCTGTTATTCCTAGCTCGATGATGTAGGGCCAAAATTCCACAATACCATGAAGTATTTAGATTTGAGCACTGGTGGGACCTTAGAGCACGACCTTGATAACATCATCTTTGAAAATTGAAGGAAGATAAAGGACTGCCCTAATTTCACCTAAACGTTGGTCTCCTAAAAACTATATATGCTTGTACCAAGGAACAGAAGGCCAAAATTCTGGAGGAGATTGACCGATTAAATAAGAAAGAAGATAGACTAGATCTTTCTTCACCGCTCTTTATCAGGTTGGCCAGTGAACTCAGGTTGTTCTCTTTGTCATTCGTCTGATGAAACAGCCAATTATTATTATTATTTTGATGACAGCCAATTATTTGTCTATGCATTGGTCTTTCTCTAAGAGCATTTGGTTTGCACTGTGTACTTATTTAAATATTGAAGGATGTCCCCAACTTTATCAGGGTTATGGACTGTTTGGAGAAGGAAACGAATCAACTCAATTCAATTATAAATGAGATCAACTAGTACTTTTAATCTACCGAATGCCAGAATATTTCCTAAGAAGAAATCTTCGATAACTGCTGTGCTTTAAAAAATAGTTAATGGCTTCTGCTGTTTTCCACTAGAAAATTATGGAGCCATAACCAAGTACGTACTGAGCCATCTGCAATCTCTTATATAACACGGCATAATGCTTTTTTTATAAAAAAATTAGGCGACAAGCCAAAGTTAGAAAGTACAAGGGCTCGTAAAACACGGAGAGAAGGCATCCTGAACCATGGCTAATTATTGACAACTATATACATGGAGAGGGGGAGAAAAAGAAAGAAAAGGTACTCAACCACTTCCTTCTGTTTTCCATTTAAATTTGAATATTTAAATGCCCTCGTTCAAATTAATTACATATAATTTGAAGCATTTTCTTTCCTATTTTTAGAGACTTTTTGTGCCCCTTTTTAATGCATCATAAGCCCCTCAATGTAGCATCTCTTTGGCTAGACCTCCTATCATCATCAATTTGTGCAGCAAATATCTCTGCCATTTTAGGGTTTTGTGCTGGGACCGGCAATGGTGCATCATTCGGACACGCAACCGGTGATGGGAACCCAACATTCTTTGCTGGTCAGAAGAGGCCAACGTCTTTCCTGCCCTCATATTCTCCATTTTAAATTTAAGCCAAACACCATTGAAATCAGCGGGCAAAGTTGGTATCAACATTCATGCATGTTGATTCTTTCTTGTCTTATTGCCGATGTCATCATCTGCTACACCGGCCAATAGTTCAGCGTCTATCATTATTATTGACGTCCACTGTTATCTTCTCTCGGATAAGCTCCATGCATAGTTTTAACAAGTACAAACCCTAATTACACCGAATACTTGGAAAGTTTTTATGGTTCGGACGGCCATACCATGCATCTAATCATTCATTTCAAGCACTTCGATTGTTAAGTAGTAGCTGAGGGAAATTTTGGTGTTGATTATCTCCTTACTTTTATATGAAAACATAATTGTATCCTTATGCGCGCTAACATTCCATACTAACAAGCTAATTCAGCACCTAACATGAACTCCATTAATTTTTTTCAGCCTTACAGTAATTTCCTTGCTTCTTCATCCTCCCTAGCTACTAAAATCAACTACTTTCATGTCTTAAAAATGTTCCATCATATCTCAGTACCATGTGTGGACTGAATCCTTCTCTACGATAATTACATGGTTTTTATCCATCAAAAAAAAAAAAAAAGAAAATTACATGGTTTTGTTGCACGAAAGATAGATGAAGATGGAGGGCTTTAACGCAAAAGGCCATTTTTACTAGTATTTTCTCGTTGATTGAAGATTAGAAGAACTGGGAAAAATGGCCTTAAAAAATAAAGTAGAAAAATATATATAATCGTAATTCCAAATTAGAAGTTTAATTTCTACAATGCCGTGCAGTTTTTTGTTTTTATTTTTTTAAATGTTATGTTTAGCACAAGGCAAGCGATGCTTATCATAAACATGTTGATATAATTTAAGAGAGTTTAATATCTCCATACAACAACATTAGGAAAATGTGCAGTTTATAACCAATATGGAAGTGGGATGTTTTCTAGGGTGATACATAATATTATGCTTCCATAAAGATATTTAAAGAAAGTTGAAGCATGTTTACACATTGACCACGAAAAAGCTTTATTATTCTCGAGCTTGATGGATAAATATTCAACATCTATTTCTATTGGCTACATCGCCTACTGTTAATAGGTATTTTTCATTAAATTATTTTCTTAGTTCAAGTTTCGATTTTCAACAATTTTTCCTTTTAAAAAAAAGAAAAATCTGGACATGAGAAACTTAAGCTACTTGGGTAATCTATCATGGCTCTTTGCAATAGAAAAGAACAAGAAAGAACTTATTATTAGTATCGCATACCATTCCAATTCTCCCCATAGCCATCCACCACTGTAAACCCCACAAAATAAGATCAACAAGGAAAACGGTCTAAGGCAAATAGAATAATGCTAAATTTCCCCAAAAATAATAATTACACCAGCATTAAACCTGCATGGCATATTAAGGATTCACCTTCAATGTAGAAGCACAGTAGGAAGATTACTAGGAACGTACGTTTTTGAAACAACAAGAATGCAGTGCTGTGGTATGTACAACTTATTATGACTAATCCTACTACTAAAAATAAAGATGTGGAAACCAAGATTCCTCCCTTTGGGAGGACGAAGAGAGAGAGAGAGAGAGAGAGAGAGAGAGAGAGAGGTAGCGAAAGGATATTAACCCACTGTTTTTTCCTATGAAAAGTTTAGATCGAACGAAAGAAAAAGCCGTTTATACCAGTTTCCGTTGGAGTAACTACCCATGCCATGGTGCCTTGTTCTTCTGGGGCTGCTCAAATGAAGAGGAGGCCATGCAGGGGTCGAGCCCAGCAATGCTGAGAATCTCCCTATGGGAGAATGCCCTGAGACCCAGGAAGTCTCTTGTCGTTCCATCATTTCCACCACCACCGCCACCTACCCCTCCTTCAATCCTTCCATGGCTTCTTATCAGGCCCTCAACACCATTCCCCTCTCTCTTCGATCCCAGCATTCCACCCAAGGCTCCTTCAAAAGGCCCTCCACCAAGACCAGGAGCTGATGACATGGAAGCCATCACCATATCTTCGAGCACAAGACCATCATCTCCACCCCCACCCATCTCCTGGTGTGATGGCAAGCCAAGGCCAAAACGAGTAGCACTGATCTGACCAGTGTGAGGGTTTCTACTCATGGTTGCACCCATCTGAGCTGCCTTCTGAAGCAGTGCAGTGGCTGACAGGTGAGGGGTGGCTGCCGAGGTTTGGTACAGCGGAGGGTGAGGGGTTTGGTTCTCATTTCGTAACTCAGGTCCCAACATTGTTGAGTAAATGAAGGGAGGGAGGTCTAGTGGTGGGCCAGGGCCTTGACAGGCTACCCACGGTGGGATTTCTGGCCTGATGCTGAAGTCTTGATTCTGGTGCTCTCCTTTTAGTGAGAGATCTTGGAGACCCTGACTGCTTGCAGTGCTGGTGCCGGCCTCTGTGGTTCTCAACAGGTGAGGGAACTGGGCTTGTTGTATGCTAGTATTTGGAGCAGAGAGTTCATGCGATGCTGTGGGCTGAGAGCACAGCAGGTGATGGTGATCAACCATAGGGTTCGCTGTGATGGCTCTTGCACTTTCTTCAGCCAATGCATCACAAAAAGCTCTGTGGGTGATAAAGCTGTCCCTTCTGCGACCGCCAGCAGTATAATAAGCAACAAAAGCAAAAAAAAAAAAAAAAAAAAAAAAGCAAAATAGATAGAACAAAACATCACAAAGATGGAGATACAATTCTAAAAAGTCTACAAAACTCCAAAAAGAAGCAAAGGAGAAAGGGGCCAGAAATGAAAATAGGCTTCATTCTCATGGTTTCTTTCTATGCCTATAGGTATATTTTAGCTGTTCTCCATGATTCCTTTCTATGTTCATAGGTATATTTTAGCTGTTCTCCAACTTTGTTCCCTTCCCACCCTTGTTCCATGTTCCTTTTTGTTGTACCTCCATGATTATTACTCAATAGGTAGAGAAAGTATTCCCCTCCCAGCTCGCTCAAAAAAAAAAGAAAAAAAAAGGAAGATTCGGATCCTCTAGGTGGTGGCATAAATTTAATGCTTAATGGTCTTGAGGCACTGCTAATAAAGAAATTAAACTGAACTACTTGTAACCTTATTTGATAGCTTTTAGCTTCTTATTTTAATTAGGCATTAGGGTTGGTGGTGTTACCTTGAGAAGAGGGTTCCACAGTTACATCTATATTCCCTTGTGCCACAGATCTTGGTGTGGGCTTTCCAATCAGATTGAACGGCATATTTCTTGGAGCACTTGTCACATTTCCACCTCTTCTCCCCATGCTTCCTGCAGAAGTGCTTCTTGATCCCAGTGAGGTCCCCAAGAGCCCTGGAAGGATCATGGTGCACACATGTGACCTCTGGGCAGATGTACACCTTCTTCCTCACCTCCTTGTTGGTTCTCTGCTTCAGCTTCCATGGAAGGTTATGACCCCTTCTGTGGAGCTGGAGGTTCTGGTCCCTCTGGAAACCTTTGTTGCAGATCTCACACACAAACCTATTTGTTGCCATCAATGTCTTCGGGGACAGTGCTATCACTTCAGCAGCCGGGTCTAAACACCAAAACCCAATAATAATTTGAAAGCATAATACCAAGGAATAATTCAGAGAAAAAACATAAAAGAGAAATAAATCTCATTCAGTTCATTTGGCCGAATTATGAGACCTGGGTTTCCTGGAAGGCTCCTCTTTTTCTTGACTGGATTTGGGTTTATAGAGGCAAAAGAAGACTGCTGATGTGGAGAGACACTGGCTTCACCAGAGGCAGAAGTGAGGTTGGACATATTCTCCTCCACCACTTGTTGCTGCTGAATTCCCAACCCTTTCATCATCAAATTGCTTTAATTTCAGAAGGAGATGGGGAAAAACAATGGATGGGAAAAGGAGAGAGAGAGAGCTCAACCAATCGAAGGAGATCTATGTTTTACTTTCAACTAGTAGAAGGGAATCATGTACAATCAAGAGCGAATAATTGGAGCATAACCAATCAAAAGACTAACATGCATCTAGGATTGACATACCACAATTCTATATAAAATACGTACAAAAAAGATGAAGAAATGCATGCGGTAGGATAATAGTATCTCCACTAGACTTTCCAAGAGATCTCAACTCGATCTCAACAGGCAAGAGAAAAGGAAACGTTCAAGTTAAGATTCCAATATATTTTTTTTCCAGAAAAAAGATGAAGAAAAGGAGAAACAAGAAAAGGCCTTCGTGGCACAGCTAAATGGAACTGCACCAAACCCTTTTTAAGAGAGAAAAGAGGAAGAATCTCCTATGCTTCAACAGCTGCATATGCTTTGATACCTCATAGAAGAAACCTTAAGCAGGCTATACCAAGGTGTAAAACAACTGAAAACAAGGAAAACCACAGACACTCAATAACCCAAGGAGTCGATATTTTCAGCAAATTAAGGCTAGAAATCTCGATAATTTAGATAGCAAGTTCTTGCGGAAAGCCTAAGGAATTTAGGGGAAAAAGCAAAGGGGAGGAAAGGAAGGGAAGGGAAAGAGATGGAGGAGCAAAGTAGAGAGAGAGAGAGAGAGAGGTGTAAGCCTGTGGATGAGGGAAGAAATTACCAAGTGCGCAATTGTCCAGCCATTCGATACCCACACCCTACAACCATGCTTTGACGTTGCCCCTTCTGTCTTTTCCTTTGTCCCCATCACATATCTAGAAAGAATTTCTTCTCCCCCCGCCCTTTCCCTTATCAGTGTTTGTTTTGGTTTCTTATTTTTAACAGCATTTACTCCTGCTGTAGTTAGTGTAAATATATATGGACTGGTTCATTAGTCTGTGGAAATTAAGAACAATGCGTCGCTTACATAGATGAGATTTTGTACGATATTTCTGCACTCGGTTCAGTGCATCACAAATAGCTAGGAGCTACCCCCACAAGCTAATGCAGGCTTTTTCATCTCTGGTTGGAGTGAAGTGGTACATCATGCAAAGGTGGCCACCATTTCGAGGGGTAACTCTTTGTTGTTTGAACTTTAAAGTTGGGAAGTTGGGCATCATATAAAAATGAACTTAACTTCTAATTTTAGCTTTTATATTAGGGTAAACTAATGAGAAATAGTAAAAGAAGGTCTGATCTTGTGGAGAATGATGGGCTTCTGTTTATTTTACATTGGGGGGAGTCATGGGGTTAATAGTAAAAGAAAGCAACACTGCCAATGCTTTTCACATCTACACTATCATGATTGGTTCATTGATTGAACTTAATGCTGTCATATTTTTTTAATATAAAAAAGAAAAAGACATCCACTTCTCTTATTCCATTTAATAACATTTTTTTGATAACATTCCATTTAATAACATTGATAAGCTCAAACTATTCATAATTTTCTTACCCCTCCTTCTCGCCTGTTCTTTAATGCCCCGTACATCTAAGCTAGCTTCATTTGATGACCTACCGCCTCTTCTATGTGCTAGTATATGCAATCTAGATTATCATAAAGTTCTCAATAACAAATAGTATTAGTATTGTTTAAACAAAGATGCTTTTTAAAAAAATTATAGAGATATCCTTTCAATATTTGGATCATTTACAAGTAGATTCCACAAATTTAAAAAATATCAATAAATCATCGAAACTTTAAATTTGTTGCAGTATGATCCTGTCATCTATTTGGATCCTAACATAATTGGAGTAAAGAAAAGATAAAAAATATCTTTGACTTAGAGAAGTCCTTTTTCATTCATTTACTTGCATAGATCTCAAAATACTACATCCTCTATAATCTATTCTTAAAGTGCTCTATTTCCTATTATCCATCTAGCTACCTACATAGCTCTCAAAGCATCCTATTCTTTATCATTCATCCATCTGCATAAATCTTAAAGTGCTCCATCCTTTATCATTTATTTGCTAGCATAGATCTTAAAATGCTTTGACGTCAGTCATCTATCTGCATGCATGGATTTTAAAGAGCTCCATTCTTATCATCTATTCACATGCACAAATCTCAAAGCACTCAATTTATGATCCATTTATATGCATAGATCTCAAAGCCCTTCGTCCATGATTCATTCATTTGCATAGATGACAAAGTACTTAAGTCTCTATCAGCCATTCGCCCACATATATCTCAAAGTGCTCTATACTCTATGATCCATCGCTTGCAAAGATTTTAAAGCTCTCAATCCTTTATCATTATTCATGACTTGCACAAAAATCTCAACTCACTCCTTTTATCATCCATCTGTCTGTACAGATCTCAAAGCACTTCACCTATGACATTCATCTTCCTACATAGATCTTTAAGCACTTCATCCTATATAATTCATCCACATATATGGACTTCTAAGTGTTCTATTCTTTGTCATCTATCTGCTTGCACAAATCTTAAAATGATTCATCCTCCATTTTCTATCCATATGCGTACGTAGATCTCAAAGCACTCCCTTTATTATCTATCTACCTACATAGATCTCAAAGTACTCTATCCTTCATCATCCATTTGTATGCGTACATTTTAAAATGCTCCATCGACTTTCAACCTATCCACACAAATTTTAAAGCACTCGATTCTTTACTATTTATCTGCCTGCATAGATTTCAAAACTCAATCATCTATCATCATCTATGTATATGGATCTTAAAAGCGTTTTATTTTTTATCATTCATCTACCTATATAGATATTAAAGCACTCGATCCTTTTTCATTTATCCATTGATATAGATCTCAAAGTGCTACTTTCCCTTTGCTTTCTTTCAATTTTGATCAAAATAAAGTTAGTGACAACGGTAGTTCTGAAATTCTATAAAAAAATAGGTACCATTAGATCCTCACATGATAATATTTATAAAAGAGATAGATGGTTGGATCAGATTGCAATGAATTTAAAATTTTGATGGCTAATCGATACTTTTAAGCTTTTAGGTGCTAAGTGCAATGAAGATTACTGCAGAGTTTCCAATGACAAAGAGTATGTAATTACTGTTCAAGCGAACCTGATTTTTTTCTTCAAAACCATAAAATTTTGAAAGTGGTTAAGTTTATGAAGTTGGTAGTATTTTTAGCTCACCCAGCAGTGATGCTTTTAATTAAAAAAAAAGAAAGAAAAACCCAGTAGTGATTCTTCCACCATATTTATGAAAAAAAAAAAATTGCTAACCATAACGTCCAACGCGAGGTTGAAACTTCTGGAGCAAGCCAGAGGCAAACAGACCTCCAAATAATGCAGAGTCATTATTTTATGCAAACGATCGCATTGGATCGCTGCATCACTTGCATCTGCTGTTTACTCTTGTTAATCACTTTTTCTGATGTATGAGATAGTGATTGACGTGGGAAAACCCAGACGGCACAACACTAACCCTGCGCATGCGAGCATTTTATTATAATAATGTTTTCAAACTAGTTGCAAGAAACAGGGAAGTTGCAAGTAGATATTTGTTTAATGAGGTATTTATTGAAAATTATGAAGAAGATATTTTAACCCTCAAGATTAGCTTGTATAGTGTTCGCTTAACCACATGGATAATATCTTATTCTAAGCTTGTTGGTAAATAACTCTAAGTTAGTGATCCGTGACGATGGTCCTTGGATTGAGACACCTGAATGTTTAAGTCATATGGCTGGCTGGAAGGCATGACTTCATGCTGTGTCGCAACAGCAAAATTACTAAAAAGAAAGAATAAAACATCCCATGGTCAAAAATAGTTGCTTACGTTTGTGAATCGACTACTTAATTGATTGACCATGCAAATTCAAATTGTGTTAGGGGCACAAGCATTAGAAAACCAGAGGATATGTTTTGCCTCTAACTTATACTTCCTTTTCCTTACAATTGAGTATTCACAATTGGGTAGTTGTGCTTGCTTCCAAGATATGCTAATTTGTAATTCAAACACTTGGAATTAAACATACGCAGTGCTCTAGTGTGACTTGTGATTTTTAATTAGAATGCTATTTTTTGTTAATTTTTTTGCTTTATTTCTTAAACAACCAAATCTTTGTTTCTAACTTTATAAGTCAACTGGATGCATGCCCTTTGCAGCATGGTTCATCATGACCAAATTATCTAGCAGCAAAATAAGTTTGTCAATTGTCCTAATAATTTAAAAAAAAAAAAAGAAAAAAGAAAAAGGAAAAAGGTTTGCCATTGCCTCAGCTCCACTTTTGCGCCCTTACCTAGGATCCTTCACATGTTGAAGCTATTCCTTAGTGTACGTCTTGCACATAGTTGTTTGAAGACCAGACAGGGACTGAATTGTTGGACCTCTAAATGCGGCTATTGCCTGCTTGGTTTAAGCCCAAATTTATCAGCATATAACCTTTAGCAAAGCTATACATGCACGGTTTCACCATCAGTCCCTTGGAAGAATTATGCCTACTTCAACATTTGTGGGCTATTTTTCCCAACTGGAGGCGGCTTAACAGTAGGCAGAGTTTCTAAAGTCTTGATGGTCGATGGTTGTCGGCCTTCAAAAATATTAAAAGAGAGAAAATTTAAAAGAACTGAATCATAGCCAATGAAGAAAGGAAAACCATAGAATTGTTTGTGGCAAAGAACTAGAAATTGGAGCTAACGAGTTCCCACTGGATGCTTGGTCCCCTACTATTATATCAATAAGCAGCAATATTTAAACTCATTTTTTTGTCACAGTCTGCTGTCATTTTAAGGACAGGGGGGCCATGCACAACGCGGCAAACATGCTCTCCCAGCTCATCAGACCCTACTCATAAAATGAAAAATAATTCTATAATCGAATTTATAATGAGATTAAATAAGAGTTACCTCTAATCACGCATATATTTACGGGAAGAACGATAAGATACTAGACATTCGGTTGCATTTAATTGGAATCAGAGAATAAAGTTATTTATTGGAGCAATGCAAGGCAACAAGCATTAAAAGACAAAAATAATTGGGGCATCGAGTATAATTGTTGCCTTGAAGAGGGTGCATATCCACGAAATGAACCGGAGACTTCAACCAAAAAAAAAAAAAAAAAAAAACAAAAAGCTTGTATAACAGAGTGCTTGTATTGAAAAGAGGAAGACAAGAATTTATTTAGAAGTTCTAGGTCCTTAAAAGTTACAAAAAAAAAAAAAAAAAGTTCAATCTCTGTCGACCAAAATTAGAGATTAAATATCCGGTGATATAAAATATCTTAAATTGTTAAAACGGAAGAGGGAAAAAAAAAATTACGGTCGCTCAGATTTAGTAACAGGTGTGGGATCATACATTTTACATGCACATGCTTCAAGATGTAACAATCTGTAGTGCCTGCTAACGCACAACATTTAAATGCACACGCCAAGACCATGAGCACGGATATTAGATATTATCATATTACATATTTGGAGACTTCCGTGATACATATTTAATTTTGAAACGTAGAAAAGTGAAAATGGAAAAAAAAAAAAAAAAATCCCTCTGGATGTATAAATGCCAATTATATTGACAGCACATCAATGTTTCCTTTTTCCAATTACATGAATAATAATTTTTATTGCAATAATATCGATAAGCAAAAGAATGGTAAAAATTAAAGATTAGTATAAAAATTAGGTGACTCGGTCTCATAAATCATTTAACTTAAAATATCAAGATTTGTTGAATATTGAGACACCAATGACTTGTTAATATTTATCAATGGCTTATCCCAATCGTCACATCCCTTACTTGCGTTTGAACATGGAATGGTATATTTGCATTTAGGTGTGGATGATTACTAATTATTGTATTACTGCAAATGTAATCTCCCAGTTTTTCTCTAAAAAATTAAAAAAATAATTTTTCCAAAGAACCAGTTTTCCTTGAATGGCCATTGCCAAGAGCACACCTATGATGCAAATCACCCTTTGGGTAAGCTCAACACCAATGGGAAGCTAAACCTGTTCCAAGACGGAAAGACAGAAGGTATTTGTGCCGGAAATTGGCAGATGCCAGAAAACGTTTTTCAAATGATTTTCCTGATCCAGGGTCTCCTCAGCTTCCTCTAAAATAATCCTAAATTTAGGATCCTTGACAAATCCGCACCGAATTAGATGGCCACTGGACCCCAATGGCCCTTAGCTCTCTTAAATTGAGATAGGATGTAAGTATTAAAAAGATTGCATTATTGTTAGAGATTATTTATCAAGTAATACACACTATCAAATTTTTTACAAAAGAAAATATGACTAAACCACAAATCTTAGATGCCCCAGATCATCGATCCAGCCTTCACAAGCTAATTTCTATTTGGGTCAAAAATACCAGACGCCTGACTCCTCTTTGGGTACGCCAGAGTTGTTTTTAGTCATCTGCATTTAGCCAATAAGCAGAGAGCCTTGCCTAGTCACCTGAATTTAGCCAATAAGCAGAAAGCCTTGCCTAAGCGTGATTCTGACATCTTAAAATTAAGACTGACAAAATATGATCCGGTTTGTCAATCTGATTCGTGTTCAACTTGTCATAAACAGATCTGAATTTAGACTAAACAGATTTGGATCATAAACGAATCGATCCATTTAACTCGTTTAATAATTGAATTGAATTTGAATTTTAAATATTTGATCTGTTTAACCCGTTTAATATTCAGATCAGATTGAATCAAATAATCTATTTAACCTGTTCAACCTATTTTTGACCTATTTAACCCAACTTATTTAACCCATTTGAGACTCGTTTAATCTGTTTAAAATCTGTTTCTGATCTATTTAACCCAATCTGTTTAAACTGTTTAATCTATTTAATCTAATTTAATTTATTTAATAAATAAATTAAATAAATCGAATCGAATTATCTGTTTAATAAACAGATCGGATTCAGATTTGAATTTTTTTATCTATTTAATAAATAAATCGAATTTAAATTGATGATTTTCTGATCCGATTCGTATTGATTCGACCCATTTATGATCCGATCCAATCCGATTGCCAATCCTGCTTAAAACAAAATAACCGGCTTGTTGAATCTTATTATCTCCCGTGACCACACACGCGTGAGCTCGTGTAATATGGATTTATATTATTTTTGGATAATAACCTTCCATCATCTTTATTTAAAAAGCTATTTGAAGCAATTCATAAAACCGACGTCAAAAGATAACGCTAGAAAATTCCATGAACCAGTTCGACTTGTATGCAACCAGTCCATAAGGTCATCAGAAAAGAGAGTTGAATTTAAACATGAGCCTCCAAAATGTGCTTTCCTCCAGGAAAGGGACGTCCTTCCGGGTAAAGCTATATTCAAGGAAAACGCTCCCCAACCATGGGTCACGTCCTTACCCCCTCTAACATCACATCAAACACGTAGAAAGAGAACCGCACTTTCCCGATTGTCAGGAACAAATGGCATCCTTGTACACCGCACGATGGCGGTGCGAGCCAACATCCAACAGTCGTGTGGAAAGGTCGGTTCTCCAAGTCAGTTTTCTGCAAGTGTAGGTAAACAAAAGCAGCGCGGACACGCATTTCCTCGTCAAAATTCTTCCTATCAGTTCATTTGGCGATTGATTTCAAAATAACTGGAGAATCTCCATACCATGCTGGAACGAATTAGAAAAAAATGTATTAATATGCTCGCATTTTATTCGATCTCACCAAACAATCCAAAATTTGTCATGGAGTGATACATTACTTTTTGCTGCTTCTCCGGTCATGGAGATGGATCGCATGGCTACAGTCACCCGACCCCACTTAAAAGGCAGCATGATTGCAATGCCAATTTATTAGACATGATTGTTGAGAAAAAGAATGGTGAAGACCTTCGGAAAAAATATTATTCCCTTCTAGAGGTTTACTGGTACACGGAGGCCGTCATAGCTCAACTGGACATCCAGACCCTCTTTCTCCATCAACTTAGAAAGGTGTTCATTTACTTTGTCATGGTCCATCAAATGCATCATACCTGGCACATCTCAATCGTATTAGCAGCTTTGTTTTTTCTTTCCACTTGAACCAAAATACACAAGCACCGATGCAATGCAAGCCAATAAACTACCAAACTATTTTGCTACCTAAGATGGAATATCACTCATGGCATTTCAGAAAGGACCTGAGCATGACACATATTTAAATGGCGGGGGGAACAAGATTTCAGGTAAAGAATTTATATCTCTACAAGAAATGACCGCAGAAAGAATTCCAAGAAACATCTCGGATTCTTGAACCAACCTCTGTTTTATTAGGGAATGAGACGGCCAGATGTAAAGGGGAAAAAAGTCCGTTTTAAAGATGATCAGGCTTAGAGATGATTAAACAATTCGCAACACTTGGGTTACAAAACAAACTCAGAGACATTATCACCCTCATCCAAAGTCGAAAGCAAGATAAAAATATATTGACGAGGAGAGTTCAAACAGCCAGGTCCCCATTGGCGTTAGACCAGCATATAGTCCAGGTGGTCGCCTAGGGGACCACCTAGGCAACGGACTTGGTACAAATTCACCCGGTCATTCCTTGATTCAAGTGCTTCATTTTCGCAATTAGATTTTTGAGCTATTTCAGTAAGTTAAATTGTAACATACCTTGAGGCAGACATTGTGAACATAAACAATTAAGTCTCTTTCACGATATATTATAGTTTGTTAAACTTTTATTAATTCATAATATATAACAGAAGTAATAACAGATATTGTTGTTCTTTCAACTCAAGTGGAGTTTGTTTTCTTAGTCATTAATCTTGTTAAAGATTAGAGTTAATGACCTAAGGTTGCTATCATGGAATGAAAGATCTGTTTGTGATTACATGTTTAGCACTTATACTTAATTTATTTTTAAATTACAAACTTTCCTTGGGCTTTAGTCTAAAGATTCTCACAATCTTACTGGCATATATATGTCCGATGAGAGGTTGCAAGAAAATACTTTAAAATGCTATATATGTGTGTACACATTTAGATACATATGTGCATGAATTATAAGTGTGCCTATATGTCTTTTACCTATATTTATGCATACAAACTAATGATACACTTATATATGCATTCATACACAGTATACGTCATACATATATCTACATATAATGTTGATATAATTACATTAATACATGTATGTAGTAAATGACTCTTTCTCTGTATGTATGTATACATGAATAATGGTCTAGGTGAGGCTCGCCTAGGCATCCAAAGGCCTATTTACCACCAAGGCAGTACCCTAGGTGCTTAGGCAACCGCCCATAACAACGGTTTGCCCTTTCTACCTGCTCCATAACCAAGTGAATTCATTTGCTATACATCCAAGTCTATTTGGGAAAGAAGCTTATCCATTGAATAAAAATAAGGAAAAGGAGGGTTTCAGGACTCCTATTAATGGGCATGTCTTAATTTCACAGGATAGATCCAGCATAGGCTCTTGTCGTGGACTACCTTTCATGATGGTAAAGCTTGAAAAAAATGTAAAATATAAAAATGTAATTAAAAATTGAATAGCTAGTCAGTAATGAAACCCACAAGATTAAGGAAAAAGAACAACCTGAGGATATTGGATGACTCCAGTGACCTTCAGCTAACACAGACAAGACTATGGAGAACAAAAGCTCAAAAAGGACTACTCAAAGATTTGCTGCTGGAGACAAGTGGGTAAGGCAATCCATGTCCATATTTTATAAGACGAACTTTGACTGTGAAGGTGTATCTAATAGAGCAATGAGGCACCAGAATTGGAAAAAAGGTCTAAAGGATTTGATAATACACATTTAACAGGAATCAAATAATAATAACTTCAACACTAAGTAATTTTCACTAACAAGAACCCTCGTGTTAACACTCCTAACAATATAAACAGTTCTGCAGCTATTTTAGGATTCTTCAATCCAGCCTATAAGCAAATCATTGGAAGGCCCACCTACTTAATAGGTGGACTTTGGATAGCATTAAACCATACAATGCTGGTTGTCAAAACTTGTCTAGGTCTCCAGCAGCGAACTATCTACATCTAAAGAACTGAAAAACAAGTTTTGCTCTGTGAAGACCTACTGAATATTACCTCTCCATCAATTTCAGAATCTAGGAAAGTTCTTAAAATTCTACTCCAAAAACATGAAAAAGAAATATGCATCTTAAGAGGGTATTTGGATGCCCCACAATATACTGCAAGTGATGCATTAGTGGCTTTTGTAGAACAGGTAACTAGGTAGGATTTCTTGTTACAAGATGGAGGAGTTACCCCTAGTTAATTTTGCAATATAACGAATAGTCTATAACTTAATAAAACTGAATAAAGTGATTTTCCGTGTAAAATATTTAATATTTATTGATTTCCATGCCTCTACAAAGAAACCAGTATGGTTTTACGTACTATATGACATACCAGTAAAAAGTGTTCTCCTTGGTTGAATCTTCCGGACTTCCTCTAGAGCCTGATCAAGAATAAAGTAAATAAAACCTCAGAAAAAAGTCCCAACTATGACAAAAGTTACCAAGGATGAATACACTAAACAATAAAGACATTAACCCTTGGTAGTCCAAAATGTGTTGAAGAAGAACGATCTGGTCTTAGTGCATCCTGAAGAAATTTTTGAAATAAGCATCATGAGTATCATTAGCAAGAAAATGAAAACAAAAATATCTCCAGTAATTGTTTTCTTTTAAAAAATTATGTTCTACCAAAATCAGAAGTTCGCAATCTTTGAGAAGCTCATAAGTTTCTTCTGGTATGTCACTAACATCACTGCACACCAAAATAACAATTTAATAATGCAATAAATTTCATTGTGATTGTATAAATAGCCATTAGTATTTTACCTTATGTAACATACATCCCCAAAACGAAAACCTAGGGAACGGTACCCATGCCCATGCCAGACAGGTAAAGGAGTAATCTAAAACAGGGACATGCAACAACATCAGGAAAAAAGAATTTAAAAAACATTTCTAATTTACCAAAAAAAAGATCCAACTTTTTTTATGCTATATATTTGGTTTAGACATGAACAGTAAGTAAATAAACCGAGAAAACACAAATGAAAGAAAAATCATTTGAAAATTGATAAGAATAAAGCAAAACTATTTCCTATTGCAACATGAATGAACTATTAAGACTTCTCGACTTCATAACTTTATGGATTTTGCATTGTCATTGTTTCTCCTGTAGCCAGTTCAAAATCAGGGTGTTGGAGAATCATTCATTGGTTACATCCGGGTCTTTTCATCTTTTCTGCTCTTCCTCTTTGCCTTTTCCAACTTAACTAGCGAAGAACTAACTAGCAAAGACAGATTGGTCACTTCAAGTACTACTCCCTGGACATTGCTCTGGAAGTAAGCTAATACTGTTTAATCCAGTTATAAAGACATCTCAGCCGCCAAATAGAAGATGCAAACTTTATGAAGGTTTTGAGAAAAGCTTGTTAGGAGATCCAGTAAGAAATCCATTGACTTATGAGAATTCTTTCGCTCTTGAAATTTCTTTTATCAAAATGAGTTTCTAATTATTTACTGAATGGAGCTTTTCTTGGGTTTAACAAGATAATATCAAGATTTGGATTTAAAATTAACATTCTCTATAATTCTAAGTAAAGCTCTAGAGTTATAATCAGGTCAATTGAGATGTAGATTTTTTCAGAGCAATTACCTAGTAAGATATGTGACGGAAGGGACCCATTACATTTTATTCCCATTGGGATTGAACCTTTTCTTTCAATATTGACACAGCACGCTGGTAGTACTGATAAATGGAGAGAGATTGGTAACACTATGAGCTTGAGGCAGTTTCAAAAGGATGTTATCTGATGGCTGTGGTCAGAAAAAGGGTAGATTAGACATGGATGTGACTAATGAGGGACAAAAATGTGCAGCGTCAATCAGATCTTTATTTAGTACCAGGCTTGAAATAAACTTTTACACATTCACAGATTTGAATTTGCCATCCCTAATAAAAGGTTATTAAGTTCCCTTGAAGTGACAAATAAAGGCTAAGAAACCTCATCAGTTTTCAAAATTAAATAAGTTTTCTCAGGTTAACTATTTTGTTAGCATTATATACATCTTTTCACATTAAAGGGACAGCTGAAGAACGATTTGCTATTTGATTCTCTTAGAAATTTCTTTCTATCTTAAAAGCTAATATTTTGCCAAGTTGGGAAAAGGCTAGATGATAATGAAAAGGTAATATTTGATTTAAGCTTAAAAGAAATTGAGAAAGAGGAATATGAAAGTGATAGAAGGGGTGATGGAATACTGGCATTTGAACCATTTGATTCTCTTGACAAAAAAAGAAAAACTATAATAATTATATCATTCATGATCAAAACTCCAACATCTCTTATGAGATTCTAGAAACTTGGGCAGACATATATGCATATTGGAAATAAGAATTTATGTCAGTCACCATGAATCTGAAAAAGTGAAAATTTAACAAATAATACTAGTGTAAACAAGGTTTTAAATCCCAGTCCCCAACCTACTATGGGTCAGGGACCATGTCAAGATGACACCGTCGGCTAGGTATGGGTTCACATTCCCAATGATTCACCAGGATGCCTTTTTTCTCCATTATTTATTGCTCTTATTTATTGTTTAAAGGGTTTTAAAGGTTGGTTTGTCAAATCCAGGATCAGAATAGGTCTTTTGAGCAGATGGTTGAATTTGTGTTGCCAGTACCAGTTCTTCATCTCCTTTCCCTTATCTTTTCCTCTCTCCATGCGCAAACCTCAAGGTCTTTCTTTTAACCAGGTCCTAGGCTTGCAGTGATTGGTACCCATTGACTCAATCACTAACCTGTTTGGTCTTGACCAGGGCCACCAGATAAACAAGATGCCCAGTTTACATGGATCCAAGGTCCCATAACCATCCCATGACAAGTCCTTTCACTGGTCTGTTCCTGGATGGCTAGGATGGATTGGATATTCAATCCATGGGTGTAAATGTTATCAGCATTCTGTACAAATATATGATACTTTTGTGGTGCTTCTCTAATGGGTGAGACATGTGAAGAACAAGGGCATCATTTCTCTTAAGAGAAATTGTCATTTTTAGTAGTTTGTAAGGGTTTTTATAAAATTCAAAGAAACTAATTTTAGTCCTGCAAAACTGCTTTATCTAATTCAGTCTCAGAATCCTGCAGCATCTTATTTACATGAATGGCCTGGGCTGTATCAGTTAATCCAATTATAAACAAGATATCCTATCCCTTAGTTTGCTCTTTTGTGTGCACAAGCACACGAAGCTATGTTGTCTTAACATCATATAATGTATTTGTCTGCATTACGGTGCAGCTACTTCACCAAAAATAGTGTTTATAAATCCATGCAAATTTCAGCCAATACTGTTGTATCAGTTGCCTTAAACTTTAAAGTGTAGTTTTTGGTGTTCTGCAAGCCCCACCCCTCATTTCTGATCTACAAGCACATATTTAAGTACTAAACTCTATCTAAAACAAACAAATAGTTCTATTAAAATTTTTAGGAATATATTGGGATTCAAACATAGCAACGCCTGCACAGAAGAATCATTTGATGGAAGCATGATAGGTTATTGCTTATGAAAGAAAGAGTACATGAACTTGTTTGCAACTCTAGAAAACTCAGAGTTACAAATCCATGTTATCTAAATCTAACATCTTCATCATTACATGTTCAGGTATGAAAATTTGTCTACTATATCAAAAAGAAAGAGCTGATGGCTAACAATCGACCTTAGAGGACCAAGTATAAAATATGCTCAACCTCACTAACCTTGAGATTGTGAACAAAAAATGGTTCCTCCTCTATAATATTAAATTGCAATGCAGAGACAGCAGCACCAGGTAAAACTACACTTGTATCCACTAAATAGTAATGAGTCTTCTTCATCACCTGAAACACACCTAAGAATTGATGTGAGAACAAACCTAAAAGAACAGAAAACAAAAAACAGGAAAAAAATCAGAACAGAATAGAATTTTCTTTACATGTAAAAAAAAAAAAAGGATAACTGTAACCAAAATTATCAAGCCTTGTAACAAGTTTTTGGGTGTAGTAGTAGTTAGTAGTTGTAGCAGCAATAATAAAAAATAATTTTAAGATCGCAGTAATGATGATGATGATGATGATGATGAATGAAATACAATTTCTTTGCAGTCCAAGAAAACTATAAATGTGCGAATGTGTCCCAGCAGATTCTACATTAT
The DNA here is from genome assembly GCF_000442705.2 of Elaeis guineensis. Classification (NCBI taxonomy): domain Eukaryota; kingdom Viridiplantae; phylum Streptophyta; class Magnoliopsida; order Arecales; family Arecaceae; genus Elaeis; species Elaeis guineensis. The sequence continues at coordinate 123,021,333 of NC_025994.2, read as the reverse complement.
ACAACTTATCCAAGCACAAAAAGTGCTATCAGCAACCATAACAAGAGGTTTCATCAGGGAAACGAAAAATTCATGAAGATCTATTGGTGCAATGGTAAGGTTGCTCCATTATGACCGAGTTTAAGAAGTTCGAAATATTGAAATAACCTCTCCATACTTAGGTGGTAAAGCTGCACACATCTAACATCACCAAACCCTACAGCAGCAAGAGCCTCGTGTACCATGATAACCTTTTCTATTAGAGAGCAGGCTTAGGTGCAACTGTAATGTTGCTTCATTGTGACCTGGGCATCATGGGTTCAGAAAATGGAAATAGCTTCTTCACACATGGAGGTAAGGCTAGATACATCTGACCCTCCCCAGACCCCATAGTGGCAGGCACCTCGTGCATTGGGACAGGTGCAAGCAATGTGATAATATTCCTTCCCTTCTCCTTAAACTATGTTGGAGAGTTTTTACCCAATTTTTCTCTGATGTTCACCCGGTATCGTACATATATAAGGGTAATTATTTCTCTCATTCTACATGTTATGATAACTGAACTATAGAAAATTGAGTCTGGTTAGCAGCTTTTTTCAGAGGAGTACAGGTCTAATGGATGCTCTTCATAAGAAAATAATCCTGTGCTTTAAGTGAATTTCCCCAATAACTGACAAGCGATATTTGATGAAAGGAATTAATGATGAAGTTCAGATTGGTAACTAAAGAAGACCGACCATAACAACACAGATCTGAATATAAGATTAGTTATCGAACCTGTCCTCTAAAAGATGGAGATAGGATCAAGATGTCTGTGAAAGCTCAATTACAAGCAGCTCAGCATGCTTAGAGTTGTGTTTCATCATCTAGCAGGCAAACAGATCATGTGCAGGCATAGTGCTAAAGTATGGTTTTGAAGTTGCCTTAGCTATGAAACAGTGATGTCGAGAATGAATCAACAGAGGAAAACAAAGAAAAGGGCTGAAATTACTAGCTAAATTTCCACTTGTTTAATGAGTTCATTCCTAGCTAAGCAAGGAATGACCAATCTGAGTGATTTGAATTCAAAATATGAGTATATAGAAACTCTTAGGCTGCTTCAAATTACAATCCTGAACTCCAAGAATCCTTCACCCAAACTGGCAACTAAAACAAAATCTTCTTACAGTAAACTAAATTAAAACAACTCATAAATTTACTTTCACTAGCAAACAGGCGTGCGGCAAAATACTCAATGTCATTATATATTCTATTATTATTTTCTTTTTAATAATATGCTGGATTATGAAATATTCAAACCAGGAACTAAAAAGTAAATAATGGAGTGAAAAAACAAATAATACAAATTAAAATACACATAAAATTGCAAAGTAGAAGGAACAAAAAACAGCCATAAAAGAGGAAACAAAAACCTAAGTACAATAAATTAAAATATATATATAAATTAATAAAAGCATATGCTAAAAGACAGATAAATAATTTTAAAACAAAAATAAAACATAATATTGATAATGAAAAATATAAATAGAGAAATAAAAATGGATATATTAAAAATTTGAAAACAGAAAGAAAGAGAAATGTTGGATCAATTTGAAACATAAAACTGAAAAGCAAAAAAATTAAGGTTAGCAAATCAAACAAAAGGACAAATCAGATAATGAAATATAAGAAATAGAGTTAAAAAATGGAAACAGAAAAATATAAACCAAAAGAAACAACTAACAGGGTACATTAGAATGAAAAAAACAAAATGAATAAAAGAAGAAATGAAAAAAAAAAAGCAAAACAAAATAAATTCAAGGAATAAAATAAAGTAAAAGATGCTAAAATATAGTAAAATATATTAAAGAATTGATAATTGTACATGAAATAGAAAAGTAATAGATTTAGTAAATAAAACAAAATTTAACACAAAAATAAAAATCTGAAGACATTAAAAACCAGAAAGCAGAAAGGAAGAGGAAATATCAGTCAACTGACAATGTAAGATAACAAATAAAACATATAGCAAACAAGTCAAATTAAACATATAAAAAACAGAAATTAAATTATATAATTTCAAAAAAATGCAAACCAAAACAGGCAACTAAAATTGTGAACTAGAATGAACTATGAACACAATAAAAGCAATAAACTAGGAGACAAGAAACAAAGATAAATATAAATGCTAGAAGTAAAAATAAAACAGATGCTAAACTGCAAAATAGGATATAATAATTTACAAAAAATAAATAAATGAAATAAACAAACTAAACAAGAACAGAATGTGCGAAAGAAAAAAAATTTATTAGACAAAAAAATATAGCAAAATAGAAAACAAAATATACAAAATACATAATAAAGACAGTATGAGAATATTGAGAACTTAAAAAATGAGAGAGAGATGGGTGGGTGGCACGCAGGAGAAAGTGGAGAGAGAGCGCAGCAGGGGGAAGAGAGGGAGGGATCATTGGATTGAGAGATTTTAGGAGAGAAGGAGAGCCTAGGGGAAGAGAGTGAGATGTATTATATATCCAAAATTGTAGGAATTATGTGAGAAAAAGGAGAAAAATATAAGAGAAACTGTACAAGCTGGTGTGAAATTTACTTAACAGGATGCCTAGTGGTTGATGATATTTTGGGAATACAAGTGACTAACTGATCCCTTTTAAAATAAAGTACAAACTGTTGGGCTGCATTCACAACTCCTGAAGAAAAATTCATAACTGAAAACTTGGAGATGTCATTAGTGTCTCAAAAAAAGAAAGCCTGGAGAGCGACATCAAAAAGTCAACACTATAGATATATCATTTCGTCATCTTAGATTATATAGGACTCTTCCAAAGAACAAAATTATGCTTATGAATACCTTCCGTGTTAAGTATAATAGTGTTCTTGATTTTAGCTGATACCAGATCTTTTAATAATTTGTGAAAGAAATGCAACTCGGTTTGCATCGAAAGTTCGCTGGGACAAGCAAGAGAGCCTTTATGACATGTATGACCTACAATTCTTGTAAGATCCATATTCACAATGAGATAATAAAATTTTATCTTCATGATCAATCTAGAAAAAACTCAGATAATCATGGAAAGATGTGATGATTCACTTGATACTGATAAGAACTAAAAAAATATTTATATATAAATGGATAACTATTGAGTCAAACCTCAAAATCACGCTTAGCTACATAGATTGGAATGTGTGGCTGGACATTGTTTGTCCAATCTCGAAGATCATCAAGACCTGCATCAGGAATAAAAATAACATGTTTGTTCGAACCAAAGAAAAAAAAAATCTAAGCATCTCCCGAAGAGTATACAAGTCCCCAAATGTAGTGTAAAGAACATCTGACAAGAAGAGAAAAGATCAGTTGTCATGTCATGTTACAAGCAACAAAGCATGGAATGTCAAATCACTTGCCATGTCCATATCGGATATGTTCGACATTAATAGTCATCGGATGCTTCTCAGTTACGTGTCCGATGCCCTTGTAAGGCATCTTATTCTTCAAAATTAAACAAAAAAACTCCAGATTTTTCCTGGATGCACTTGAGAAATTTCCCTTGTACCTCCAAAAATGAGCAGGCGGTGTTTTCTTTCCTTTTTGACATTAACCATTTAATGATGCATAGTCAACTTTGTAGTCTATGTTGTTAATTTTAAATATGAAATACGGACTGCAGTTAGGATCCAAATGATGACTAAATGATGATGTTATAAAAGTTAATATGATCATGTAAAGTATGGACTATATTATTTTGATAGCCTGTTATATTTTATGGATATTTTTTTTTACATAGACATACCTATGCATTTATGAGGATATAAATGCGCGCGCGCGCGCACACACACACATATATACGTTGATGTATTCTAACTGCATATCCGTATCCACGTCCATGTTTCATATGTCACAAGGCATGACAAAAACATAAAAATAGTGATGCTTTAAACAACATTTGAACCCCTATCACAAAAGGGGGAAAAGCAATCCAACCATTGAATTAACAAGGTCCTTATCGATTAAAAAGAAGGTAACATCATAAGTCCATCATGTAATCTCCTCATACTAGACAAACTTTGAAAATAAATAATGATGCTTGCATTAAGCCATAAGGGATGAATTTTTCTCAAAGATAGGCACATTCAACATCCTTTCTGTTCTTTTCATTTAGTTAAAGACAGTCCTGTAAACCAAATAAAGAAAAAATGAAAACAAAATAAAACAAAACAAGAAATGCTTGCACAACCTTGAATACATAAAAGGGAACTACATATCTAAAATCTAGTCTAGCTAACATCTGGATCAATACCACACTCAAACAAGTTCTTCTAAGTTTTCTAGCTCCAATTGTTAACATAATAACATAGGAAAATTAAAAATTTCCTATTGCAAATCCAAAATTATCTCATGCAAGGTGGCCTTTAACCTTTAGAGATATTACACAAAGGAGATAGAGATGGCATTAGATCTGAATGCTATAACAAAGAGGCGTGGCTCACAGCAAGATAATGCAATTATGCAAGCACACTTGCATGAAAAAAAAAATCATGCATGTCATGTGTAATGGAATGCATAAAATATAGATTCAAGGAAAAATTTAAATTATTCATCATGTACAAAATATAGATTCAAGGAAAAAATTAAATTATTTATCATGAACAAGGTTTTGGACAAAACTAATCTATTTCGGCCCAGCTGATCGATTTTAGCTGAGACTAACCAAAACTGATCCCTAGTTTCAGGCTTAGATCAGTTTTGGGTGAAACTGGCTAGTTTCAGTTGTTTCAGCTGGTCTGAACTGAAACTCACTAAAATCAATCATAGGTTATTTTTTTTTTCTGGTGCCTAATATAACAGTGGGATTTTTTAATTATCTTAGTTCATAAACAATTAATTTTCAATAATTATCTTTTCTTGAGTTGAAAAGGGAGAGATGATAAACATAATCATTGATGAGTCCAAGACCTCCGGAAAGGCCTTTATTAGTTGTTATAGCACCATTCAAAGGATAAAGAAACAACAAAATACAAAATGTTTCACAGCCATATGATATTTTCCATATAAAATAAATACAGCCCTATAATCATGTGCATTTGATTAAATAGTCACTTAAGCCCAAAAAAATGAGAGAAACACCAAAATTTAATATACTTATTAATTCTTCTAAAAAGCGAAGAAAGTTATTTGAATGCACCAATCAATAAAAAGCTTCCAAGGTAACAGTTTCGAACAATAAAAGTTTAACAAGTAAATAATATACAATCATAGTTCAAAATACTATTATATGTAACGAATTCCACTGAGACATAATTTCAACTTCAGCTTAAAACAATGAAATCAGATACTTTAAAATCTTGTGTAATATCTTTTCTTAGCTTCTTCTCCCTCCCCACACCCCCACCCCAAACAAATTGCTAAACATTTTTGAAGTTTTCTTTGATTATTTTTATCAAAACGCCAAAAAATTGGAGCAAAACTTATGCAACAAAAGCTCTACAAATCCAGCCAAAACTGAAATAGAAACTGAGTTTTTGAACCTTGGTCATAACAGAATTAATATATGCATGGTGCTTGATAAACGATGGGATTTATTGAATCAAGAATAGGTGCAAAGGGAGAACTGAACTTCAGATTCTAGTGCAACTCCCCTACCACTTATTTCTACCAGTATAACCAACTTCACATCTGAAGATTCCCAGCAATAATCTAACTAAGTTGTGTTGCATAACCGCATAACCCCTAATACCATGATGGATTCAAAAGGTATCTTACCTATTTTCAGCTTTCTTGTTGCTATCTGGGAGTTTTCTGCCACAACATGTGACCCTAAGCTAAGACCCAATGGTCCCAACCAAAATTAATTATTTAGCAGCCTTATATTTTTGAGGCACCTTTAGCTTAACCATTAATCAGTCCTTTTTATCTTTATTATGATAATCTAAAATTTATTTGCACTAATGTGACACCATGCAAAAATCTCAACAATTTAATTTTCGAGCACATTAAACCATACAAGCAACAACTTACTCTTTGCAACAATTTTTTAAGGATCTTTTATCCATGACACCATTAGTACAAGGATCCACAGATTTGTATATAAATGCAAAAATTTACACCAAATATATGATTTATATCTAAGGAAAAAAATAGACTTTAGTACAAGTTCACGACCTCCAATTGCATCTGCATGAGAATGAGTAATAATAACCGCATCAATTGTTCTCAACCTGATAGAAAGGTAGCCCAGTCAGAGGAAGAAGATACAGAAGCATGCTGGGAAAGAAACAATAAAGCCAGATATCTATGCATAAAGATCATCACCAATCTTGAAGGAACTAGATATGATCAGAGGTCCAGAACTAGAAAAAATTGAACTAGAGTCTTTTTATAAGCATAACATGTGATCTGCAAAATAAATCCATAGCATGTCCAAGTTTATTACACGAAATTAAGAAGAGTCCAGAAGCAAGATCACATGAATAGGCAATAGTAATCTCTGAGCATGCACGCATGCGCACGTAGAGTTTTCTAAAGTAGATCATATGTTATGCTTACCTAAAGATAGTCATTCAATTTTTACTAGTCCAGGACCTCTAGTGCATGCATGTGTGCATGTGCGTATACAAGAGCATTAAAGATTTTTGTTATCGCCTTTTTAATCACTAAGAAGGAGAAAACATATAGTTTGGTGGAGTTGCAACTTTAATGGAATAGAAGTCACAATTCAGTTATGGGACATATGTGTATCGATCTCATAATATCTAGTTATGGCACAAGTACATAGATCAATCTGAGTGGCATCATATAGCATACATATGCAAAGATATACTTACTAACCAAGGACCGCTGAACCAGTACCGAAACCCATGCCGACTGGCCAACGGTATGGTTCTGTTCCAGTTCAGTACCGTTTCGTAATGGGCTGAACAGATGGGACAGAGAAGGGGAGAGGGAGAAGAAAGAGAGGAGAAGAGAGAAAGAGAGGAGGGGGGAGAGAAGAAGAGGAGGAGAGGGCCTCCGACGGCCGCCGAAGGCCATCCGAGGCTGCACCGAGGGACCTGAGGGCGGCTGAGGCCGGAGGAGGACCTCTGCCCTCCTCCCATGCGAAACAGGGGTTCCCTCCTATTTCAAATTTTTTTGGGGGAATTTTATCGCGCGAAATCGGCAAAACATTTGCCGACTTCACCTATTTTATTTTTTAAAAATAATTTTGGGATGCAAAGCAAGCTATGTTCTTGGCATTTAATAATCTTGCATGATAGTTCGGTCTAAAAGAGTTAAAATGAGACATAAAAAATGACTAGGATGATGAGGACATTAACAATGTGAACTAAATCATTAATCATGTCAAATGCATTATAAAAGATAGCAGTCCTGGTGGAGTATGTTGGTACAAAGGAAACATGGAAAATATATTTCAACTAGGATAGAGCAGAGAAATGTTAGTATTAACCAGCGTGCCTTTTTCCCTATACATGTTTAGCTTTGAAGGATCAAGAGATGGGCCAACTAAGTTTGAATGTTTTATGACCGCTCCTCGTCCTAATATTAATCCTCTAAAATGTGCCAGATTCCTGTTCAGGACATGTCTGGACAAAGCTTACGAGAGAATTACCATTTCTTGATCCTTGTTCCATATACATGTTTAGCTTTGAAGGATCAAGGGATGGGCCAACTAAGTTTGAAATGTTTTGTGGCCATTTCTCATCCTGATATTAACCTTCTAAAATGTGCCAGCTTCCTGTCTAGGACATGTCTGGACAAAGCTGACTAGAGAATTACCATTTCTTGATCTAATATTTTTTACTTCTCATAATAAAAATTACCAGAGAATTCAACTAAGTACGTATGTATGCATATATGCACTATTTTCAGAGAAACCTTAGTATTGACCAGCATGCATTGTTCCATCTACATGTTTAGCTTTGAAGGATCAAGGGATGGACCATTCCATTCCTTTACTTGATATTAACCCTCTAAATGTGCAGATTCCTGCCCAGGACAGGTCTGGACAAAGCTCACAAGAGAATTACCATTTCTTGATCTAATATTTTGTTACTTCTCAAAAAGAAAAATTGAAAGTATGTTAATACGTACATAAGTACATATGTACTTATGTATGTAACTATGTATGTATTTATCATGCTCGATTATGGCTAATTCATCTGCAATCATAACAATATTATCAAACAAACTCCCTCATGATGAACAAATTTAGAAAAGATAAACCTATAAAAGACAAGCCTAAGGAGATGCTATTTTCCATACACTGCACCTAGATGATCTTTGTCTTCAGGAAGCATGAAAACATTCTGACGATGACCACTTAACAGTCGTAAAATATCAGTTAGATTAGTATGAACCTCATCCCATCCATTTAAATCCTATGAGATCATTCCAGTTCCTTTACATGTCCATCAACATAACGTATATCTTGTCACAGAGTATGAAAATGACAACATTGATGAGGGAAGAAAAAAGAAGTAGAAAAGCTGAATAAAGAACTATTACCCAAAATTAGGGAACCACCGAAGTGCACTGTGGTAGAAGAATCTGCATAATACAGTTACAAAGTAAGAATTTATAGATTATAATTAATTTTCCTCAGATGAATAAAATGCATATTAGCAAGTGATATGAATCATATTAAAACATAAGGAGCCTATATTTATTATGTGCACACATTCAACTTTAATGCTTAATTTACAAACCTACACAATTTTATAGCATGTAATGAAAGATTAAAAGAAAGAAAGAAAGAAGTGCATGATACCAAACTCTTCAAGCTGATAATTCTTCTCATTTCGCTGTTTGACTATAATAACAAGATATAAGGCATAAAAGTGAAAAAGGGCATGTACAACTATAGACATCTAAAGGGAATAGGGCAAAATTGTTCAAATACTGGACAGATGAGTGTCTTGACTAGCTAAAAAGCAAGGTTGATAAGGAAGAAGTATAAAAGAAGAAAAAAAACATGACGGCACACAGAGAAAAGAAATGGTTAATAGAAACTGTATAATGCAAACCTAAATGCAGGCTAACTCCATACATGGATCATAAAATATGAGCACACGCACCAGAGAGATAGAGATAGAGAGAGAAAGAGAGAGAGAGAGAGAGAGAGAGAGAGAGAGAGAGAGAGAGATTAAATACGATGCATACTTGCCAGCATCTACAAGAATGTTAAATCTTCCAATGGAATTGGTATAACGAATAAGGATGCTTGTGTTAAGCCTCCTATTTTTATTGCCTGGCTCAGTTGCCTTCGAGCAAACCTGAAAAGGCCAATTAGAGCCAGCCTTTTAGACACAATCACAACAAAAAAAATGGATACTTGAAGAATTAACTGTGATCTTGCACTTAAGAATTAAAATTATTTGTACTATCTGGTAACCTACATAGAAAAGGCCAGAGAGTTACAACCTTACCCCACATGTCTTCAGTTGATTAGTGAGGCAGCTCACTCGAGGAATACCTTCACTAGTTCCTGTGCCTAAAAAAATGATTTCAGACTGTTCCCGAGGTATTGGAGTTGTTCCGTCTCTATCAGCAATGTCTGAAATGGATGAAGTATAATATAGTTGAAGGTAACACCATTTAACTCATTGAATTAACTAATTGCTATACCTATTGCATGAATATTACATAAGATTCATTTAACTGTTAATTCGTTCTCATCATACAGTAAAAACAATATAAGAGATAAATACCAAAAATAAAAAAAGGTATGGATCTGACATATAGACGAAGGGCCCTGATCATAAACATGTCATAGGAGGCTAACGGAATCAAAGACTCTATTGCTATAATGGAAATCTAACTTAACTTTCTATTTCCCTGTGCTAGTTTAGTCAAAAAAAATTGAGTAATTATTACACTTTCAGGTCTCTTTTTTTTAATGACTAACTGGAATTGCTAACTGGATTCTTGTATTCTTCTCAAAGGATACTTTGATAGTCTAGCTCTTCTGTTTCTATTATCAAATTAATTTAGTGTAGTCACAAAACATAACCATATTTATGGCTCTATCCCATATACTTGGAAGTTAGCTCTATAAATCCTTCCTTCCACCTCCTCTCAGCTAGATTAATATTCCATGAATGGATGCATTTCTCAAATTCCTTATCTCATTCCCATGATGATATCGCGCACCTTCATCATAAATGCAACTTCTACTTCCTAAAAGAAAAAGTTAAGTCCTCTCCCCTCTCCAAGGCCATTCCAAAAATTATTGCACATAACCATGTATGAACGGAAGTTACCCCTCTCTTTACAAGGGCTACCATCTTCATTATTTTTCATGACTTCATGATATTGCTGTAGGAAAATTCTTGTATTCATCCATTCCTATTTTTCTAATTATCCACCCCATCTTTGTAATCTTCTTATTCTCCCAACATTCAATTAGCACCAATTTGTGGTTTTTAGAATTGGTTCATAATGAACATAGGCATCAAGGCAGTACACTATTACAGGCCATCATCAACCAAAAACTGAGTTTGACAAAACAATACTGCAATACATGAAGAATCCTTCAACCATGCTCTACAGACCAACTGATGGTAACAATACACAAAGAATCAATTCCTCAAAAACTAGATGCTTAGAACAAAATCCTTCCAAACCAATAATCCATGGTTGTCGAGACACAGCTCTTTCATCCAAAACAGCAATACGTGTAGAACATATAGAATAAAGGTATTGGACAGAAAATGTAGCAAAAACTTTCAAGAATCAATAAACCATTGAGAGTAAGATATATACATACATTCAAAAAAACAAGAAAAAAGAATAATTTTACATTAACTAAACCACGAATATTCAAGAACCTTTGTTGAAAAAACCTACAATCCATTACTAGTAGACATGATGAGAAGAACCGTCTAAATTCTGAATCTGTTCTTTCCTATCCCATCACAGGAGAATCAAGAACTGTTTGAATGATCGTTACCAAGAATAGCAAATCCTCGATAAACATTTTCAATCATCTTTAAGCTTTTAAGATCAAGATAAGTACGGATGCTTCAAAAAAATAATATAAGTTAGCACCCAAAAACCAATAAATTTTCTAATACCCAAGAAATCAACAATTTTCAATTACTACAAAATATTGTCTAGACCGATTCTTGAAATACTAGTACCCAGAAATTAAAAAACAACCTACAATCCCTAAGCATGACAACAAGAGAAAACTGCATAAACCAAATCCAGAATTCTCCCACCTCCCATCAAAGAGAGACCAAGAAATGTTAGATCAAGAACCTTTCCAACGACCAGTAGCAAGAACATCAAAATCCTCGAAAGAAAAACCTCAAGTCCGAGCAAGAGAAAAACATAAACGCACAAAGAACTACATCAAACAGCTCAGAAGCATCAAGAACACCTAGGGAGAAAGAGAGGCCTTACTGGATTGGTGGCGGCCGAGGGGGAACCGGCGACGGGAGGGACGAAGGCCGCGCCAAGGGACTGCGATCTCTGCGGAGCGGAGCGGCGAAGCACTCCATCGGAAGGCGGAGGGGACGAGGGAGCGAGTGGTGGCCGGAACGGAAGGCAACCAAGAGAGTGCCCCCATGGAGGCGGTCGTAGCCACAAGAACTCGGAGGGAAAATAATCAAAATAAAGAAAGGAAATGGAAAGGATTCTTCGTAGATGGTTGTCGGAGATTCTCATATTCCGTGCTATATAGGCGGGACAGCGGGAAGGTTCGTGTGAGCGATGGGTTGCAGCGATAGGACGGTGTACCTACGGTAAGATACAAGACCGATGGTCCATCAATTCCGTGTTTGCGACCCGGCTAGCCAAAATGGACGGTCACGGTCAGCAATAGCCTTCTTCCACGTTGGGTATCAACGTGATCGTAGGGCTGGGAAGACGCGTCGCGGAATTGCCATGGGGAAGACTCTGAGTTAGGTTGGCCTTTTGATGGACCATAATGTAGACAAATCTTGGTCAGAAAACTTAGGATAAGACTCAATGCGAACTGAGAAATAAAATAAGATTGTGTTAGGTGATCCAAATAGGATTGGATCACCATGATGGTCTAAATGATCGGAGATAGAAATTTTATGATGTTCTGATCATCAATAATCTAAGATCATAGCATTTGTAGGCCATGATCCAGTGATTAAATATCTTTGAACATTCACGAATAACATGTTTAGTATTCTATGAAAATTCAAGATTACTAATTATATAATATCAAAATTATTTATAATATATTTCATAAAAATATATTTATTCGTCATATCTAATATATCATAAATAAAATATTATTATATTTATTAATATATTAATAATTAATAGATTCTAGAAAAATATATTTATTAGTCATATAAATTATTAACTCTATAAAATTATATTAATTGTTATGATAGAATTAATATTTTTATTTATACTTATAATATATTATTTAATAATATATATATTTTTGATTAATAAAATAAGACAGATAGAAGTAATATATATTAAATATTTTTGTTATATAAATATAAAGTATAATAAGATATTTTTATTCTAATTTAAAACTATCGTTAAATTATAATATGATAATAATATGATTAATAATATATTATAATAAAATATATATGATAAATATAATATATAATATAATATCATATATACAGTATTGATATAATATATTAACAGTATATCGATGTACCTTTTTTTGCTAGATTAAGAAATTTTTTTATCTTTATATTTTAATTCAAGATCACTACCTAGGGGTGATTTTGAATTTCCAACCTCGAGGATGGATAACCCATTATTGAGTTAGGAGGTGATTTGAGAAGTAGAAGTGATTTAAAATCACTATCATATAGGATCACTATAGTGCAACTAAAAAAATAAAGTAAATAAAAATAATATATATTAAATATTTTTATTATATAAATATAAAATATAATAAAATATTTTTATTCTAATTTAAAATTATCATTGAATCATAATATGATAATAATATGATTAATAATATGTTATAATATAATATATATAATAAGTATAATTATAATATCAAATATAATATCATATCATATATACAATATTCGTATAATATATTATCGATGTATCTTTTTTTGCTAGATTAAGCGATATTTTTTATTTTTATATTTTAGCTCAAGATCACTGTCTAGGAGTGATGTTAGATTTTCAATCTTGAGAATGGGTATTCCATCATTGAATTGAAAGGTGATTTGAGGAGTGGAGGTAATTTAAAATCACTGCCACGTAGGATCACTATAGTACAATTAAATATGATAATCTTTTCATCTTCACCCATATCATCTTTGATCTTGAGTGAATCATCTCATACCAAATGCCTTCAAGTGATCAACCGAAAGAATAATGAAGAATAAATTTGTTTCTACCATTTTTTGAAAACAGTAATGCTATGTTTTGAAGAGACAAGTGGGTAAAAAGTATCTCAAAAATGCCAAAAATACTCTAATGTTAACTCTTTTCTTTAATAAAAAGTAATGGTATTTGTCACAATAGAATAGAATAACTTCATTTTAGAAAAAAAAAATATCCAAGTCATTCAAGTTTATACTATAGCAAAATATAGTCTTAGTATTGATGTTAAGTTGACAGCGAAATCCCCCCGATCCGCCCAATCTTACAACATAACTGTTTCCAACCATAGTAATGTTTGGGTGGTCCTTGACCTCCCTTATCATAAAAATTAAAAAATTAAAAAAAAAAAAAAAAAAACCAACGGAAATGCTTCATAGCTGACCTATAGGCAAAAAAAAAAAGCTTCGATTTTTTTTTTTTTTTGTTGGTTTTGGGTGTGGGGGTGGAGCGAGTGGAAGTGGAAAAAGAACATCACGAATAACAACAACAAAAATCAAAGACAGTCCCCCTAACCAAACTACTGGAAATGATGAATCTTAGCAAACAAATAGACTCAGCTGTTTGTCATCTGAAAAAACAAAACAGCACCAAATCATAATACGAGGAGCGTATATATGCAAATATGCATCTCAAATGTATCCATGAGATTCATTTAGCATGTTACAGAAATTGTACAGTGTGGAAGACTTTCTTTTATGAAGGAACAGAAGCAAGATCTTTCTATCCTTAAAAACATTGGCACTAAAGCACATCTGGAGAAGGTGGCAATACCACAGTTTGCGCACTCAAAGACGAGACTTTCATATGTAGTTTTCCCTTCAACTGCCTAATCTTTGCATCCACCCTTGCTGTGAAACCAATCTTTGTTGCCGACCTCGCCTTAGAGCGCTCTCTAGTCCACATACACTGATCCTCCACATCTTTCTTGTAGTATTTTATCTCTTGGATCACATGGTGATCCATTGGATTGTATAACCTCTGGTAGGAGATGTGGATCAGATAAGGGAGGTTACAAGCTGCGGTGACCAAGAGAGTTACAGACCAAAAGACGGGTGAAGGTGCAAGGGCTTCTACAAGTATGTGGAAGGCATTCCCAGATATTAATGGTGATGACTCGCCATAGGCTAGAAGGAATAGGTACCAAGTTGCAATGCTTCCACATACAAGGACAATTTGAATCCATGTGAAGTGACACATTGTGAGAGAGATTTGCATGTTGACAGCCCAGATGATGCAGGTAAACATGGTGGTCCCGATGGCAGCCATGTCGGCAGTCTGTCCCCCTTGGCGAAATGCCTGAGTAAAGAATATCCCAATATTGAGGAAGAAGATCATGAGGGATGAGTAAAGACCATTAGACATCCACCCGATGATCCTATACCAATCAAAGAACAGATTCTTTGGCCCTTGCTGGTACAGAGCTGGAAACTGCAAAAGTATCAAAAGAATTGAGAAGGTTACAACAAAATAAGCAGGTATTAGAAGATGATCTTTCTTTAAAATGAGTAGAATATAACATTTTAACCTACTATATTCCCTATACTAAGCAGCGAGACCAACCTGTAGGCAGACTTCAGAAGACACATCTTGCTCAAAGACTCCTAGTGATATCACCGGCAATGAGGTGAGAATGACATTGAATAGTATCATATACCAGTCATCATAGACTGATTGCCCAGAAAACCCGGTATATGCCTCAAAGTAGAATAATGTGAGGCCGAAGGCTATGTTCTTGTAGAAGAAATAGCATATCTGAATACATATTAAGAGTTGTATGGAATATGAATCAACTAGACATAACAGGCATACAGTAATACATTCAAGATCTAACATGAACTAAACGAAAAAGAAGTATTCTGTTTATTTCATACCATCTGTGCAATCCTTTTATAACACCAGTGTCCGTGGACAACCAAAAGCCGCTCTAGGTACCGAAACTGGGAAATGGAGAAGTCACTTGCCATAACAGCCTGCAGAGGGCTAAGACCTATGAGTTTGGTGGCAACAAGGTAGACTATTTTCTGACAACACTTACTGATTAATCTCCTTATGTGATCATGTTTTCATCTGAAAACTCAAAAACTCACACTCATTTAAAAAGGAAATAAATCAAATAAATCCTGAAGGTAGGTAAGCATTTATGACACCACCAACCTGCATTCCTTCCACCCCACTTATACCAACACCAATATCAGCCTCTTGAATCATTCCAACATCATTTGCACCATCACCTATTGCTAGAGTAACTTTGCCTGTGCCTTCTTTTACCAACCGAGTCACCTAAAACAAGATAGTTCCAGTATGACTCATGGTATTTGTCAAACAGAAAGGACAGTTTGAAAATCCATCCAGGGTAACAGATCTTACTAGTGCTTTCTGCTTAGGGGAGACACGGCAACATATTACAGAAGCACAATCAACTGCTAGACTTAAAAACTGTTGCTTCATGTCTTCCTCTAATGCATAGGTTAAAGCTTTCCCATCAATGATCAAAGCAGATGCCGCATGAGGATCAGTTTCTAACTTGATCATTTGAGATGCATTAGTAATTTGCTTCTGAATATCCTCCTTCACAGCCTGTTCGGTCACCAAAGACAAAACCAATGCCTATCATGAAATCAACTTCCCGCACAGGAAAATACCTGATACAACAACCGATGACATACAACTCAAAAATCAGCAGTCCAGTACCTTATTTGCATCTTGGGTAATCAAGTCCTTGTTCACTGGGGATATACAAATCTGTTTCATGCCCTGCCGAAGTAGACTGCATGAAAATCTACAAGAGCAAACGAACTTCCATTTAACATCTGACATAGAATAAGATAAGAGATATGCCTATGCTAATGGTAATTTTCTGCTAACTGAATGGTGATAGAGGCATACCCGATGTTGATTGCAGTTTCCATCTTATCACCTGTCAGAACCCAAATCTTGAGACCAGCTTGTGCTAGTTTATCAATGCACTGAGGAACCTGTGGATGATGAGAACGAGAAGGTAAAAAAGGAACGTAAGGAACCCTCAACTTATTATTATGTAAAACTATGAAAAAGAGACTGACTCCTTTTTGTAATTTGTCCTCTACGGCAGTTGCACCAACAAGAATTAATTCCTTTTCGATCATATCAGAGGCTTGTTCCAGTTGAGCTTCCCGATCTGGTCCTATAGCAGTTTTTGCTTTGAGAAAGTCAGTGTTCCAAGTTGAATATTCAGATTCCTCGAGCTTCCTGTATGCTAGTGCCAAAGTCCGCAAGCCAGCTTCTCCATATTCATTTAGATGCTTGCTTGTATCCACCTCATACATTCTTCCATTCTTTGACAATCTATCAAAGATGATGCTGTGTGGTCCCAAAAATAATGCAAATTTTAAACTTCTTATGATTGCATGGAAAATTTCAAGCGATCATGAATAAAGTGGTTTTGGCACAAGGGCAAAAGTTCCACATTCCAAAAATGCATCATGGACAACTTATCAGGAAAAAAAATATTGACAGACCTGTCTGCACCTTTGCAAAGAAGAAGCACCTGTCCATTCTCGTCTCGTATAACGACCGACATCCTTTTCCTCTTGCTATTGAATTCCAATAGATTGAGAATCTTGAACTCCCTGTAAGATCGGTAGTCAAAGAATAGAAAACACTCCAAGAGGTGGAGGGATATATATAGAGAGAGAGAGAGAGAGAGCAACTGGAAAGCTTCAGTCCATATTCTGACCTTTCTATTGGATCTGCCGAAGAAGGATATCTCTCCCGCACAAATACACTTGTTTGAGTCCTTCTACAGAACTCAAACCCAAATTCTCTGGCAGCAACAAGAAAAGCACCTTCATCTGGTGACTCTGCTTCATAGGTAAAGCTACCAGTTTCCTCATCTAGTTCAGGAATTGCTGTGTGACAAACTGCAAGTATTCGAAAGAATAAAAGAATCACGTCTGGATCAGGTTCCGACAGCCAATTTCCTTGCATGAGGCGATCATCTTCGAAACTGAAACCTTTTATCATAGGCTTCCGTGCCTTCTCAATCTTGCAAGTAATTCCACCTTCCAATTTGATCTCTGGTGATGACCCACAGCTACTTCCACCATTCTCCCAATAATCTATACCGCTGCCATTCTGCACAGAACCACCCGACTCTTCAGATGCAATCTGCTTTGCAGCAGCAATTTCTACTTCGCTAGAACGAAGACCGTAGGAGAAACCTGCGATCGAGCATTTTAAAAAATCCATCTGATTGCAAGTCAAGGTGCCTGTCTTATCTGATAAAATGGTATCGACCTGCCCAAGTTCCTCATTCAAATTCGAAGTCCGGGCTTGAGCAGGATTACCAGTCTCCTCGTCATACATTTGAAGATCTTGATTGATGAACATTGCTTGCAAGACCTTCACAACCTCAATTGAAACATATAGTGAAATCGGTATAAGATATCCATACAGAATAAGAGCCGTCACGAGATGGAAGATGCCAGATAATCCAGGTGTTGACAGGTTATACAAATGGCTGTCGCCAACCCGCTGCGGTTGCAAGTACCACCACTCTGGCATTTCAAACTTCGTCTTCACCGCAAAACCGATGGAGCTGATCAACGAGACCAGAACAAGAACGGTGAAGAGGATGTAGATTATGTAGTCCATTTTTTTCTCTATTCTGCTTCTTTTAGAAGGAGACTCGGTCGCATTTTGCATGACTTTTGTGTCATGACCGGTGAAAATGACCACTCCATATATGTAGCTGGTGTTCCGAAGCTTCGAATCTCTGAGAAGAAT
This sequence comes from Elaeis guineensis, assembly GCF_000442705.2. Taxonomy (NCBI): domain Eukaryota; kingdom Viridiplantae; phylum Streptophyta; class Magnoliopsida; order Arecales; family Arecaceae; genus Elaeis; species Elaeis guineensis. The sequence continues at coordinate 123,003,254 of NC_025994.2, read as the reverse complement.
CTGACTCGGATCGAGAGCATAGACCTGCCTCTCATACTCCAAATTCCCCACAAAAGTGTAGAGGCTAGAATTCGGGTCCTCGCATTGGATGGTGGCACTAAAATCATTGAAAGACTGATCATCTTCCAAGGGCAGAGTTACCTCCAGCGATCTCTTAACCTTCAAGTTGGTCTCCCCATCCAAATTCATAGTCTCCACATAGCATATCCCATCCTCGTAGCTCGAGGACAGCAAGAGCAAGTCGGCAGGAAAGAACTGGTTCTTCTCCACCTTGACGACATCGCCGACCCGAATCTTGTGCCAGAATTTGTTACCGAAGCGGCCATTCCCCTTGTGAACGATGGCCTTGCGGATGTTGACCTTCATGTCCTGCACGAACCTTCGCCAATCCTCCAAGGCCTCCTTGGCCATGCTGAGGCCGACGACGAAGGCCAACGGTGCAATCATGCTGACGGGCGAGAAGGGGGAGATGGAGGTGACCGACAAGCAGGCCGCCAAGAGGAAGTACAAGTTGGCGACCCGGCGGAACTGCTCGAAGATGGCCTTGGGGAGGAAGGTGACGATGTTATACTTGGTGGTGGAGATATAATTGGAGGGGTAGTTGAGGGGATTTCTTCTGTGGGCGTGGGGCTGGTTGCAGCGGACGACGCGGGAGTGACCGGGACCCGGGAGGGAGAGGGAGGGGCTGGCGTCCGCGGTCATCGAACCCGTGGGCCGGATGCAGGAGAAGGTGTAGATCTTGCTCCATCGGAGCTTCTCACGTATCCTCCCCGTCCTTGCCATTCTTCTTCCCTTCTCCTTCTCCTGGTTTTCTTATTTCAACTCAAAACCGACAAATACGATTCCCATCACCTTTGATTCCTTCAACGAGCAGGCAAATTCGTGCATGGAATTGGGCTGGTTTTGATGCATTCACGACATCATCACCATCGACAATGTGCGCGGGAGCAATGGCAATGCCTGCCTTCGAGAATTCGAATCGCAAGAAAGGATGCGATTTGTTGAAACCAACACCAGGAACAAAACAATTCATTAGAGAAGGAAATCATGAGATGAGTATAGGTTTTGAAATCGATTAGATGTTGAGGGTTTCACACGATGGGAGATCTAATCTCAGCTAGAAAACTTGGAGTTTTGAACGCATGCTTGTACGAAAGATAAGTATGTTAAAAACTAAGAAAATCAACGAAATTGTTCAGGAATCAGCAAAGACGACAAATTAACGCGAAAAAATTACAATAAAATACTTGAAATTAACAACGTAACATCTTTAGAAGATGCGAATCTAAAATGTACCTAAAATCATAAGAAAACAGGACGGGAGTCGACCCGGCCATCCAAGGAAAATTCCGCATCACTTGACAGGCCTCGGAATTCGTGCGAGCGAGCGAATGAGGGAGAAAGAAAGCGGAAGAAGGTGAGAGAGAGACAGAGAGAGAGTTTTCGCGTCTCGCGGTCCGTCCGGAAACGACGCCAGGAATTTCCGGTCTTGGTTAATAACTTTTTCGACCCTTTTTTTCAATTAATATTTCTAATATTATTGTTTTTTTTTTTTTTACCATTTTTAACTTTTTTTTCTACGTTGGCACTTCATGGGTTGGAAACAGAGCATCTTCGTATATACATTATATACGTCCGATCATTGACAATTACTCGTGAGGCGATGGTAAGTGTGTTGTGTTGGGATATACCGACTGACCCCCATACGTCGATTTACCCTCGGATCGGTCTGACCGACGATCGATGGATAACTCTGACCGACGTCCGACTCTACTAACTGCACTGATCGACGACTGCCGATAGTAGCTGCCGACATTATCCGACTGAAAAAGTATCGACTGAACCGACCCATGCTGTTCCCGATCGATCGAGCGGCCGAACCCCTATTACCGATTCACTGTCGGGGGTGACAGCCGACGCCCGACTTAAGCAAGACACCTGACCAACCGACGGTGCCTCCGGGTCATCACTCGACATCCCACGACCAAATACTGACGTATGGTCGGTCGGCTTCCTCAAACACCGTACGACTACTGAGGGCCGCCGTCCTGACAAAGGCATGCGGCATAGCTGCTCTGGGATATTGTCCTGTCGAGGACATGGGTTCGTTCTGACAACCCGCGGTGATTTGACAGCCCACGACGACTCTGACAGCCTTCGGCGATTTGACAACTCCTCCCATTGTCTGCGCCATTAATGACGGCGCCATGCCGCGCTCTACTATAAAACGGAGAAGGCAACAGCGCTGGAGGAGGTCCCTTCGAGATCCGGGGGTCTTTTCTCTCTCTCTCGCTCTCTCCACCGCTGAGTCTCCTGATTCCTCTCTACTGTTGCCTAGTCTCCTCTCTGACTTGACCGTCGGAGGGTCTCCGCCGGAGGCATCTCCGGTCAGTGTGGACTTTCCTTTGCAAGTGCTCGTTCCCGACGACCAGACGACGAGGGGATTGGCCGCAACAGGTTTGGCACGCCAGGAAGGGGGATCACGACCTCCACAGAACTCGAAACATCCTTTCGAAATAACAAGAACCAGAGCTCAGCGATCGAGGGCTACCGGGTCGGCGAAGCGCTCTTCCCGTCGGGAAGAGGCCCCTCCTTCACCTTCCATGGCGGGGCCCAGCTCTCCGCATCCGATGGTAACTACGGAGGCGCAAATCACGACGATCGTGCGGCAAATGATCGTTCTGACGGACGCAGTCGAAAGCCTCCAACGGCAACTGACTCAGTTGCCGCAACCGCCGGTGGAACAACCGGCGGTGCACCCTATGCCATCCAGAAGCGACCGCCGACGCCTGCGTCAGCTCCCGTCTCCTCCTCAAGAGCAGCCGCCTCAGCACTCCCACTGAGAAGGAGCGAGGCGGCTACGACGTAACCCTTACCGGTCTCGGCGTCTCTCTCCTTCCCAGCTGGAGCGGGCAAGGAAGGGGAAGCGATCGAGGACACCGTCCGCCTCATCCTCACATTCTTCGAGAAGTTCGACTCCTGGGGTTTCTCAACACCGACGGTTGGATGACTACGAACGTAGGTTCGAAAAAATCGACCGTCGGCTTGCCCAGCTGCAGGTGGACGGATAGAAGTCCTCGAACGATGTCGACTTCCAGACCACCCAACCTCTCTCTTGACTCATCCTCGACGAACCGATCCCTAGTCGGTTCAAGATGCCTCACGTGGAGCCTTACGATGGCTCCACCGACCCAATTGACCATCTGGAGAGCTATAAGGCTCTCATGACGACCCAAGAGGCAACCGATGCCCTTCTCTGCGTCGGCTTTCCCGCCACACTTCGCAAGGCCGCCAGGGCCTGGTACTCCGACCTCCGCTCAGGAAGCATCCACTCCTTCGGTCAGCTCGAACACACTTTCGTGGTCCATTTCAGCACCAACCGGAAGCCGCCGCGAACTTCGGACAGTCTTTTTCCCCTCAAGCAGGGAGAAAACGAGATGCTCCGACACTTTGTGGCCCAATTCAACATGGCCACACTTGAGGTCCGGGACCTCAACGAAGACATGGCTATCTCGACCATGAAGAGGGGACTAAGGGGGTCTCGGTTCACCTATTCCTTAGACAAGACCCTCCCCCAGACGTATGCCGAACTGCTGAAGCGCGCGTACAAATACATGCGCATGGATGAAGGAGCTTTCTACCGGCGCTTGACCGAGGGCACGGGTCAAAAAGAGAAGCGAAAGAAAAATCTGGCTCCTGCTGAACCCAGTGGGCCCCACCGATAGACGGGTCTCGTCCCGACAATGGAGTTTGAGACCGACGCATCACAAGTATGACTCCTACACCCCTCTTCCCGCTCCTCGTGCACAGATCCTGATAGAGATCGAAGGAGCGAAGAATCTACGACGGCCTCGACCTCTGAAGGCACAAAGACCTCGACCAACATGGCTCGATCAACGATCGTCGAATCAATGGCTCGATCGCCGATCGCTGAATCAACGGCTCGCTCACCGATCGTCGAATCAACAGCTCGATCATCGATCGTCGAACCGACGGCCTCGGCCTCTGAAGGCATAAAGGCCTCGACCAACACGGTCGATCGTCGAATCAACGGCTCGATCATCGATCGCCGAACCAACGGCCTCAGCCTCTGAAGGCACAAAGGCCTCGACCAATACGATCGATCGTCGATCGCTGAATCAATGGCTCGATCATCGATCACCGAACCGACGGCCTCGGCCTCTGAAGACACAAAGGCCTCGACCAACACGGCTCGATCACCGATCGTCGAATCAATGGCTCGACCATCGATCGTCGAATCACTGGCTCGATCGTCGATCGTCGAATCAACAGCCCGATCGCTGATCGTCGAATCAATGGCTCGATCATCGATCGTCGAATCAACGGCCCGATCGTCGATCGCCGAATCAACGGCTCGATCGTCGATCGTCGAATCAATGTGGCTCGATCGCCGATCGTTGAATCAACGGCTTGATCACCGATCACCGAACCAATGGCTCGATCGCCGACCAACACGGCTCGATCGCCGATCATCGAATCAACGGCTTGATCGTCGATCGTCGAACCAACGGCTCGATCGCCGACCAACACGGCTCGATTGCCGAATCAACGGCTCGATCATCGATCGTCGAACCGACGGCCTCGACCTCTGAAGGCACAAAGGCCTCGACCAACACGGTCGATCGTCGAATCAACGGCTCGATCATCGATCGCCGAACCGACGGCCTCGGCCTTTGAAGGCACAAAGGCCTCGACCAACATGGCTCGATCGTCGATCGCCGAATCACTGGCTCGATCGTCGATCGCCAAATCAATGGCCCGATCATCGATTGTCGAATCAACGGCCCGATCGTCGAATCAACGGCTCGATCGTCGATCGTCGAATCAACGTGGCTTGATCGTTGATCGCCGAATCAACGGCTTGATCGTCGATCGCCGAACCAACGGCTCGATCGCCGACCAATACGGCCGATCGCCGATCGCCTAATCAACGGCTTGATCATCGATCGCCGAACCGACGGCCTCGACCTCTGAAGGCACAAAGGCCTCGACCAACACGGCTGATCGTCGATCGCCAAATCAATGGCTTGATCACCGATCGCCGAACCGATGGCCTCGGCCACTGAAGGCAAAAGGCCCCGACCAACACGGCTCGATCGTCGATCGCCGAATCAACGGCTCGATCATCGATCGCCGAACCAATGGCTCGATCGTCGACCAACACGGCTCGATCGTCGATCGTCGAATCAACGGCTCGATCACCGATCGTCGAACCGACGGTCCCGCCTCTGAAGGCAAAGGGCTTCGACCAACGCGGCTGGCTAACTTGTCAACTTAGTTTCGACTAAGAAAGGGCAAAACGCCAAGACAACCGCGACATACCCGCCCGACCAAGGTTTGGGCAACGGGTATTCGACTTGCGACATACCGACCCGGTCACGACCGATCGAAGGATATTCGGCTTGCCACCGTCTATCATACGACTCGACATGCTACGGATATTCGACTTGCGACATACCGATCCGGTCACGACCGGTCAAAGGATATTCGACTTGCCACCGTCTATCATACGACTCGACATGCTACGTCAATGGATATTCGACTTGCGATATACCGATCCGATCACGACCGATCGAAGGATATTCGGCTTGCCACCGTTTATCATACGTCCCAACGTGCACACCCGACCCAAGGGTCGGACAATGGATATTCGATTTGCCATCATTATCCTATCCAAATACGTCGGACGCTACTCGACCATCAGACTCTGCGGAATGATCGTGTCGACGAGCAACGTTTGGAGGTTGGCCGACCTCTGACTCGACGTGCATGCTCGACCTATAGTCGGGACGACCGACATCGGATCGTTCGTTGATGCGGTCGCCAGAGTCGGAGCAAGACATGACGGAAAACCACTCCTTTCGCCTGAAGCCGTCGCCCACGTGTTCAAGCGAGCCAACACGACATCGGACTCAGGAGTGGGGGGGGCAACTGTTGGGATATACCGACTGACCCCCATACGCCGACTTACCCTCGGGCCAGTCTGACCGACGACCGACGGATAACTCCGACCGACGCCTAACTCTACCGACTGCACTGGTCGACGACTGCCGATAGTAGCTACCGATATTGTTCGACTGAAGGAGTGTCGGCTGAATCGACCCATGCTGTTCCCGACCGATTGAGCGGCCAAACCCCTATTACTGATTCACTGTCAAGGGTGACAGCTGACGTCCGACTTAAGCAAGACACCTGACCAACCGACGGTGCCTCCGGGTCATCACTCGATATCCCACAACCAAATACCGACGTATGGTCGGTCGGCTTCCTCAAACATCGTACAACTACTGAGGACCGCCGTCCTGACAAAGGCATGCGGCATAGCTGCTCTGGGACATTGTCCTGCCGGGGACATGGGTTCGTTCTGACAACCCACGGCGATTTGACAGCCCACGGTGACTCTGACAGCCTTCGGCGATTTGACAACTCCTCCCATTGTCTGCGTCATTAATGACGGCGCCATGCTGCGCTCTACTATAAAACGGGAAAGGCAACAGCACTGGAGGAGGTCTCTTCGAGACCCGGGGGTCCTTTCTCTCTCTCTCGCTCTCTCCACCGCTGAGTCTCCTGATTCTTCTCTACTGTTGCCTAGTCTCCTCTCTGACTTGACCGTCGGAGGGTCTCCGCCGGAGGCATCTCCAGTCAGTGTGGATTTTCTTTTGCAGGTGCTCGTTCCCGACGATCAGACGACGAGGGGATTGGCCGCAATATGTTGTATCTAACTCGAGGATCGGCTTGGACGCAATTTATGGTTTATAAAATAATACATATTTTGAAAAAAAAAAGAAAAAGAAAAATTAGTGCCCCCAGCTTTTATCATGTTTGTTTGGTAATTCTTGCCAAAATGTAGGACGCCTTGCTACTTTGGTCAACTGATAGGAACAATGATAGAGCCAACGTTAATTTAATGTTGTAAAACGCGTTTGTAGTGTGATAACTGTTGTTTCTTCTCTTAGTGATGGTTGTTTAGTTTCTTCATAGTTGTTTATATTCATCCTTCTTTGATTTGTTTATCATTGATCTGGTTTATGACATTTCGTTGTCATTGTTTTGCATTCCAATTATTGTGTTGCTAAATGAGAAGAAAAGGTGGTCACCAAATAGAAGAACCTAGCAATCTGCAGCCTAATTATCTTGTTGTATCTTTGAAATCTAACATTTTAATTGGAAGAAAAGAATAGAAGAGAAAAAAAAAAGAATGGAAGAAAAAATTAATGCTTTCTCTTGATTGAAAATTTTTTATTAAAAATAAATAAATAAAATATAAATCTTCTCAAATTTATAATTTTTTTCTCCTCCATATCGAACAGATTTGAAAAAAAAAATTAAGAGTTAGTGAATCCTTTATAATTCTCATCTTACCTTTCTAATAATAAAGGTCAAAATTAATATTACATTTCAATCCTAAGATTTATTTTAAGCTTCTCATTCGATTGAACTCATATGGATGGAAAAAATCAATGAAAATTTAAAAAAAGATAGAAAAAATAAAAGATAAAAACTTTTCTTGATCTCTTTTTTGAATTTATTAGGTTCCTTTCAAGGATATAATAGTAAAAAAAAATTGTAATATTTTTTTTCTTTTCTTTTTGCTTTCAATCAAGAAGAATTTTTTTTTCCTTTCTTTAAACTCCTAATCAAGAGAAAAAAATATATTTTATTTTTTTTATTTTTTTTATTAATATATTTTTTTTCTTCTTTAAGCTTCCAACCAAGATGTAAAAGAGACCTAATTACCTTGGAACCATTGCTGCAGGAATCTCAACCCCATTCCTGCAATAACTGCAGCAAGACAAGCTTAAGAAGAGCGACCATTTGGCACGCTGATTGTGTGTGAGTTACCAGACGTGCCCTTTGTCTTCACCATGGTCCTTTTATTTTCGAGGTTTCGTTAACATAGATATTGTGATAACCTGGCCCGATGGGCCAAAAGCCCACTAAGCCCATTAAATAAAAAAAAAAGAAGGAAGACTCTCGATCGGAGTCTTCCTCTTCTCCAGTTCCGATCAGGAATCGGAGTCCTAGGGCCATTAAAAGATCCTAGGACGAGCTCTATAAGAACCCTCCTCCTCTCCTCTAAGTGTAAACCCATCAGTCACCAACGATCGTCGGAGTTCCTCTCCGATTTTTTCGATTGAAGCCGCGGCCCCTCGACTCATGATTGGGGGTGGCTACGAACAGCCGGTCAAAGGGTACGGGGACCTCTAGGTCTCCTGTTTCGGCCCAAGAAGGCCGCGGGAAGAAGGAAAAAGAAAAAGAAAAGAAAAAAGAAAAAGAAAATACAAAACAAAAAAATAAAAAAATAAAATAAAATAAGAAAAAATTTTCCTCTCTCCCCTCTTTCTCTCTCTATTTTCTCTCTCTAAAAAGAAAAGAAAAAAAAAAGAAAGAAAAATATATATATATATATATAATAATAATAATAATAAATACATGTGAGAGAAAGTTTCTCTCATCTCTCTCTTAAGTCTTTCTCTCTCTAAGAATTGGACTTTCTCTCTCTACATTCTCTCTATATTTTCTCTCTCTAGATTCTCCCTCTATTTTCTCTCTCTAGACCTTTCTCTCTCATTATGGATTTTATCTCTGTAGGGTCATTCTCTTTCTCTGATTGCATCATAGACCCTAGGATAAACTTGAGATGAAAATATGATGATCTGAGACTGCTTCGAAATTCGTGCAGTAGATTGGATCCCGATCCGATCCTTATTCGAAATTGATAATATCAATCATGGTTAATTCATATTAAGTCACCCTGATATGATCTCTGATGATCTCAATCATGATTGCCACTTTTGAAGGATACAAAAATTCTCTCTCCATTTTCTCTCTCTACTTTCTCTCTCATGATCGACTTTCTCTCTCTAAAAAAGATCTATGAATCCTGTATCGAGTCATGCCTTCATCTTTTAGAAGCTCATATTGACTCTAACAAGATGATCCAAAATTGCTTTGATATCCGTGCTGTATGTCAACTTCATTTGGCCATATCAAGTATTTTTCAAACCTATTATTAAAGAACTCTATTGATTGATCTTGACCTTAATTCGATCTGTGCTTCATGATTTCTTGATCAAGTCACTTAAATCTGACCCTCAGATCAGAGACCCTGAATTGCCCTGATATCTGGATGGACCGACACATCCGGACAACAATCCTCTTTTCTTATGATTTAATCTTATTATATTTATGAAATAAAAATTGATGATGATTTGATATTTTAAATAAGATTAGCTGATTCTTTTAACGAAGTCTGAAGATCTAAGATGAACGAGGTAAGTAGATCTTATGCTCCTTATTTATTTTTAAATGATCATGTTTTTATGCAAAGAATTGCTATTGATGAAATCATAATTTTTCATAAAAGGATCGGCATATGTGATATGAAAAAGCATGTTTTATTATGAGCATTGATTTCATGAATATGTCTTATGAAAACAGCATGATTATGAAGCATGAATTTTATTATTTTTTTATCTATGTATAAGTATACTTTAAGAAAAAGATATAATGATTTCAAAGGCTCTCAGATGGCTATGAATGAATCCCTTTGGGAAGATTGACATCCGGAGCTAGCATCCACACGAAACATGGCCATGCCAGCAGGTATAAAGTTGGCACATGAATTAAGAACTCTATCGATTAAGAAACATGACCTTGTCACAGGTATAATAGTGACCTTAGCACGAATATCTGTGAGCAATATTTTGAAATATGACATGAATACATGATGAAAATGATTTACGATTCATGATTGTGAAATATACATGATTTATGCATGCATGATGAGTTTATAACTTGTTTTGTTATATGCTCTATGAAATATTTTATTTTATATTATCTGTTATTTTCTAAATATTGCATTATCATGAAAAACTTATGCTTGATCCGATAAGGAAGTGCAAGTTCTACTTACTGGGCTAGTGTAGCTCATATTCTTTTTGTTTTCTTTTTGTTTGAACAGAAAAATAAGGTTAGGATCGGTAAAAAGAATCCAAGCTGGAAGATCGGCATAGCAAGCTTGAAAATTTGACAGCAGAAGTTTAATTTATTTTATAATCATGGATTTGTAGTTATTTATGAATATTGAGAATCGGGTTAGTACTTGCTTTTGGATTTAAATACTCTGAACCAATATTGGTTCGATTATTTGATGAATAATAGAATTGAATCTTTTTATTTGACGGATTTTAGATGATTATGATGGATTGGCTTCGTGTTATCGTGGATTCCATCCCTCGGTAGCATGGCCGTGTTATGTCTCGGATTTGGGGCGTGACATTTTATGGTATCAGAGCTTAGGTTATAATCATTGGGGATTATGATATAAATGATATAAATGATTAGGATATGATAGAATAATATCAGAGCTTAGGTTTAAGATCATTGAGATTATAAAGTGATATCAAAACTTTATGTATGATCAATAGGATGTGACCGAGTGGAGTATAATGGACAATATCAGCGCTTAAGATTATGATCATTAAGGACGTGATAGAATGATATAAAGTTTAGGTTATGATCACTAGAAAATATGACTTAAGTGGTATTTGAGCTTAAGGTTATCATTATTCGGGATTGTGACTTTAGTGATATTTGAACTTGAGGCTAAGATCATGAGGAACACGATAGATATAAAAGAAATGATTCAATAATTTGATTTCGAATTAATAGGTATTATGATGAAATTTATGCATAAGTGGCATATGATGTCTATAATAGAATTGACGAGTTATATCTTAGATTTCAATTAGCAAGATTGATCTGAGTACGAGAAGTGTTAACCCTAGAATGAAGTGGGAGGTATTGATATATTATGTTAGGTATATTTGATGACATTGGAATGCTAAACCTATATGGATAAAGGACATGATAACTTTGTTGATTTTAATGTTATTTTCTTTGCAAAGAAAAGTTGGTTTGAAAGTTGTCTAAATGATTGTAAGGTAAAGCGAAGGTTAACTCAAATTAATTCTAGACATATTGGATTCTTGAGGAGTGGTGAAGCTTATGTAATAAGTTCAAACATAGAAAGTGGATGAAGATTTAATTTTGATGTGCTATGTCTAAGAGATAGTAATGACAAGGAAATCTTAAATTTTACCCTAAATTGTATATGAAATATGAAAGTTGGATCTATCTTTGATTGATTTAATATACAAAGATATTTTTATTTTTGATAGACTTAGATAATTTGGTAAGTTGAGATCAGAGTGCGCAGCAAAAGCATGATGGTCTGAATTGATTAGAAATATTAATCCTTTAAATCAAAAGATATTATGAAATACGTTAGTTGTAAATAAGGAAGGATTTTACTGATAATAAATAGATGCTAGAGAAAAAAAAATTTATCTGATTAAGGAAAGACTCAAAGCAGCACAGGATAGATAGAAGAGTTGGACAGATAGAAAAAGAAGAGAATTGAAATTTCACTTCGGTGATCATATTTTTTCTAAAAGTATCACCTACAAAAAGTGTCATGAGGTTTGGGAGATATGGCAAGCTGAGTCCGCGATATATTAGACCTTTTGAAATTTTGAGCCGAGTAGGAGATGTTGCTTACGAACTAGCTTTACCACCAGATTTATTCTTAGTGCACAATGTCTTTCATGTTTCACTACTAAAAAAAAAAAAAAAATTTACCTGATCCAAATAACATGATAAAGTATGAGCCATTGCAAGTTCATGAAGATCTAACCTATGAAGAATTTTTTCTCCGAATTATTGATCGAAAAGAGCAAATTCTAAGATGGCGTATCATTCCGTATGTAAAGATTCATTGGAGTAATCATGAAGAGAAAGAGGCCACTTGGGAGCTTGAAGATGATATGAAGACGAGATATCCATACTTATTTAAAAATGAAGGTATGTTAAATTTCGAGGATAAAATTTTTTTTAAGGGGGGTAGAATGTGATAACCCGGCCCGATGGGCCAAAAGCCCACTAAGTCCATTAAACCAAAAAAAAAATATGGAGGAAGACTCCCGATCGGAGTCTTCCTCTTCCCCGATTCCGATCAGGAATCGGAGTCCTAGGGCCATTAAAAGACCCTAGGACGAGCTCTATAAGAACCCCCTCCCCTCCTCTCCTCTAAGTGTAGACCCATCAGTCACCGACGATCGTCGGAGTTCTTCTCCGATTTTTTCGATTGAAGCCGCGGCCCCTCGACTCGTGCTTGCCGCGATTTCACGCCGGTGGGGGTCAACGGAGGCTGTGGTAAGGCCTCCTTCCTCTTCCTCTCTTCTCTCCCTTCTTTCCCGTGCCTGTGGGCACGATTGCCGGCGACAGGTGTCGCCGAATTTTGTCGGAAAAGAAAACCCCTGTTCGGCCTCTTCTTTTCCCTGATTTTCCGACACCGACGGTCACCACCGACCGCCGGCCTTGGCCCCTCCAAATTCGAAAAGCTCTCCCCTCGCCGTCGGCCACCGTCATGATCGGGGGTGGCTACGAACAGCCGGTCAAAGGGTATGGGGACCTCTAGGTCCCCTGTTTCGGCCCAAGAAGGCCGCGGGAAGAAGGAAAAAGAAAAAGAAAAGAAAAAAGAAAAAGAAAAAGAAAAGAAAAAAAGTAAAATAGAAAAATAGAAAAAAATAGAAAAAATAAAATAAAATAAGAGAAAAATTTTCTCTCTCCCCTCTTTCTCTCTCTTCTCTCTCTTTCTCTCTCTATTTTCTCTCTCTAAAAAGAAAAGAAAAAGAAAAAGAAAAAGAAAGGAAAATATATATATATATAATAATAATAATAATAAATACATGTGAGAGAAAGTTTCTCTCATCTCTCTCTTAAGTCTTTCTCTCTCTAAAAATTAGACTTTCTCTCTCTACCTTCTCTCTATATTTTCTCTCTCTAGATTCTCTCTCTATTTTCTCTCTCTAGACCTTTCTCTCTCATTATGAATTTTGTCTCTCTAGGGTCATTCTCTCTCTCTGATTGCATCACAGACCCTAAAATAAATTTGAGATGAAAATATGATGATCTGAGACTGCTCCAAAATTCGTACAGTAGATTAGATCCCGATCCGATCCTTATTCGAAATTGATAATATCAATCATGGTTAATTAATATTAAGTCACCCTGATATGACCTCTGATGATCTCAATCATTATTGCCACTTTTGAAAGATACGAAGATTCTCTTTCCACTTTCGCTCTCTATTTTCTCTCTCATGACCGACTTTCTTTCTCTAAAAATGGTCTATGAATCCTATATCGAGTCATGCCTTCATCTTTTAGAAGCTCATATTGACTCTAACAAGATGATCCGAAGTTGCTTTGATATCTGTGATGTATGTCAACTTCATTTGGCCATATCAAGTATTTTTCAAACCTATTATTAAAGAACCCTATTGATTGATCTTGACCTTAATTTGATCTGTGCTTCACGATTTCTTGATCAAGTCACTTAAATCTAACCCTCAGATCAGAGACCTTGAATTGCCCTGGTATCTGGATGGACCGACCCATTCGGACAACAATCCTCTTTCCTTATGATTTAATCTTATTATATTTATGGAATAGAAATTGATGATGATTTGATATTTTAAATAAGATTAGCTGATTCTTTTAACGAAGTCTGAAGATCTAAAACGAACGAGATAAGTAGATCTTATGCTCCTTATTTATTTTTAAATGATCATATTTTTATGCAAAGAATTGCTATTGATGAAATCATAATTTTTCATAAAAGGATCGGCATATGTGATATGAAAAAGTATATTTTATTATGAGCATTGATTTCATGAATATGTCTTATGAAAACAGTATGATTATGAAGCATGAATTTTATTATTTTTCCATCTATGTATAAGTATGCTTTAAGAAAAAGATATAATGATTTCAAAGGCTCTCAAATGACTATGAATGAATTCCTTCGCAAAGATCGACATCCGGAGCTAGCATCCACACGAAACATGGCCCTGCCAGCGGATATAAAGTTGGCACATGAATTAAGAACTCTGTCGATTAAGAAACATGGCCCTGTCACGGGTATAATAATGACCTTAGCACGAATATCTGTGAGCAATATTTTGAAACATGACATGAATACATGATGAAAATGATTTACGATTCATGATTGTGAAATATACATGATTTATGCATGCATGATGAGTTTATAACTTGTTTTGTTATATGCTCTATGAAATGCTTTATTTTGTATTATTTGTTATTTTCTAAATATTGCATTATCATGAAAAACTTATACTTGATCCGATAAGGAAGCGCAAGTTCTACTTACTGGGCTAGTGTAGCTCATATTCTTTTTGTTTTCTTTTTGTTTGAACAGAGAAATAAGGTTAGGATCGGCAAAAGGAATCCAAGCTTGAAGATCGGCATAGCAAGTTTGAAAATTTGGCAGCAGAAGTTTAATTTATTTTATAATCATGAATTTGTAGTTATTTATGAATATTGAGATTCGGGTTAGTACTTACTTTTAGATTTAGATGCTCTGAACCAATATTGATTCGATTATTTGATGAATAATAGAATTGAATCTTTTTATTTGACGGATTTTAGATGATTATGATGGATTGGCTTCGTGTTATCGTGGGTTCCATCTCTCGGTAGCATGGTCGTGTTATGTCCCGGATTTGGGGCGTGACAGATATGATCTGGCCTTTAGGTCAGGGTTAACGGCTCACTTATAACTAGATCTGTCAACGAGTCGGATTCGGATCAGAACCTAAATATTTAGATCGGACTCGATCTTAGTTACTGGTACTAGATCCGGACCCAAATACCCGACGGGTCTAGCCTTAAAGTACCGGACCTGGACCCTAATGGATCTCGAATATCCGAATCCGATTTCGAGACCCGAAACTCATATTCAAAGTCTCATAAAAAATATCTAAAAATTATACAATAATCTAAAAAAATATCTAAAAATTATACAATCATATGATCATACAAATAAAAATATAAAATTTACTCAAATTCAATAAGTAAAATAAATCACATAAAAAAAGATAGCTACAAATTGATCCACAGAATATTACCAATACATTCACAATAATGAACAATACTCCATAACTTAATCCACATGATATTTACCAATGCTTACCTAGAAAATAGTAGATCAGTGAGGATGCGACAGATCGACTGTCTTGATGTCGGGGTCCGATGAGCGACGGAGACGGAGAGGAAGTCGAGACGGCGAAGATCAGTGATGGAGAGATCGAATCCCGACAGTGGGCGGCATTAGAGAGGGAGGGGCGGCCCGGATGGCAGTGGGGGGCGATGTGAGCCGTAAGGCAGAGGGAGGGGGCGCTCAGTGACAGAGCCATGGAATGGAGCGATAGAGCGGGAGAGGTGGAGAGAAGAGGAGGGAGGGCTCAGCACCGTCGGAAAGCAGGTCTCGATGGAGGAATCTCGACGGAGAGGGAGAGCGGGAGACTGAGAGACAGAGAGAGGGAGAGGATCTCCTTCGCCTACGACTTTGACGTCGGGGTCCGGCCACCGACAAGCAGATCTTGCGGTGGAGAGGGAGAGAGGGCATCGAGAGCCATAGAGTGGATCCGATGGGAAAGGAACCGGGAGCAGAAGAGGAGGGAGGGCTCGGCGCCGTCGGAAAGCAGATCTCGACGGAGGGATCTCAAGTCCTCGACGGAGAGGAAGAGCGGGAGACTGAGAGACATAGAGAGAGAGAGGGAGACAGAGAGAGGGAGAGCGGGAAAGAATCTCCTTTGTCCACCGCGTTGGTGTCGGGGTCCGGCGACCGGTGAGCGTATCACGTGATGGAATGGAGAAGCAAGACATCCGAACTCTTGAGGAGCGGGAGAGGAGGGGAGGGAGAGGCCGGAGACGCCGTCGGGACGGGAGACCGAGAGAGAGGGAGGGACGGGCGACCGACGGGGTTTTACTGTTTTAGAGTTTCAAAACTTTTAGAAATCCTAAACCGTTGGATTTCTGATCTAACGATATATATATATATATATATATATATATATATATATATATATATATATATATATATATATATATATATATATATATATATATATATATATATATATATATATATATAAAATTCGGATTCGGATCTGGATATTAAATATCCATACCCTATCCATTTACATGATAGTTTATCGGATCTAGGTTCGGATAAATGGGTTCAATACTAATACCAGATTTGGATCCACCGAGTAAATACCCACGAATCTCAAATCTGAAGCCGACCCATTGACAGCTCTACTTATAACTGGCTTAACGAGTAGCCCATTCTAATCTGAAACTTAACAGCGGCATCCCAAGGAATTGCTAGAAGTTGAGGTTCATCGTTCTTTTCCCTATCTTTCATGCAAGTGTGAAGTTGAGGTTTATCGTTCTTTTCTCTATCTTTCATGCAAGTGTGAATCCCAGGAGAATGAATCATACATCCTGACATCTTGTGGTTGGAATACATGCAGATACATTTTTTTGAGAGAAAAATCTATAGTGCGGATACAAAGGAAGCATCTGACGTCTCTTAGAAAGAGAAACCTCATCTTTTCCGAGTAACACTCAGGAAGCTTTTGATTTGCAAAAGAAAAGGGAAGAAAGCTAAGAAAAGTGGGATAGAAAGACCACGATAACCAAACACCCTTTTTATGAGGAACTGAATAACGAAATCCTAGCTCGATGCAGCCCTGATCCTCCATATTGGAGAAAGGCTGGGCACTAATTCTTACGTGAGTTGCTTTGCTCCAAAAATTTGTGCTGAAATTCATCAAGTTGTGTAAGCCTTGCATCATTACGCTACCGAATATCTTCTGACATGATGCTCTATGTTGAAAAGAGGCACTGTTTGATGGAATCCAATTTGTTTGATAACCGGATTGCATGCATCTAACACCTGTTTTCCGTTCGACGAGGCCACAAACTAGAACTTTCGGTACCCATCTTTAATGCACTTGAGGCAGGCTGACTACATAAATAAATAAATAACACACACGAAGGCTGTATCTCTGTAAATTATAACTTCATTTCGAGAAGCATATTTGTCATACTGAGTGCTTCCCACTCCCAGGCTTGTAAAATTTCTAGTACTTAACTACTGTGACCCTCAGCAGCAAGCAGCTCTCAACTGGAAGCAAAACCATAATCTGTCCGCAGCTCTACTGACTTCGACCTGATCATTACTAGCACAAAGGGAGAGGAAAAGGCGCCAGTATTGGAAAAATAGGCAAATTCCATTAGAGATAAAAATTCCAGGCAAAGCCAGAAGGTCTATCACGGAGCCGCCCAACTCCAATCTAGACAAATCAAGCCCATGACAACCCATACCTCCCTGCAATTCATAATAAGGCAAATTCTTTGCGCACCGCGGGCGGTATAGAAAATCCGATGTGGAGCACATTGCTTTATCCTATTAGTCCATGCAATCATCACTTTCCAACGCATATTTAATACATGCAAATTAACTTTTTTTGTTTAAAAATTTTGTATAACGAAAATACTCCTATTCTTTGATAAAATTATGACATCCTATGTCTATATCATGACATCATGCATCCAGAAAGTTATAATTTTTATCCACAAAATATCATAATATAACGCAGAATGTCATAATATGCACAGAATATCATAAATTTTTTTCAAAGAATAGAAGTCATTCAAAATTTTCAAACGAAAAAATCGATTTGCAAACATTAAATACGCATTAGAAAATGGTTGGACGAAAATGCTCCTATAATATAATATCCTGGACCATATTATGACATTCTGTGCTATTATACGCTATAAAATGCCATAATTTTTTTCAAAAGACAGGAGTTTTTTCATCATATAAAATTTTTAAACAAAAAAATCGATCTACAGATATTAAATGCGCATTGAAAAACGGCGACTACGTGGATCAATCGGACAAGACGGTGCACTCCACGTTGAATTTTCTACACCGCCTGCAGTGCACAAAGAATTTCTCTTCATAATAAAGGTTTCAAACAAGAAACACACCCAAGAAGAGATAGGGTGACTAGACAATTGGCTTCGCACTGCCAATCACATTAATGGAATGGATCGGGCATGGGTTTCTTCAAATATAAAGAACAATTAACGAACACAAATGGAATGAGGGAAGTTGGAATAAAAAGTGACACCTTCAACCTGAAGCTGAAAACAAAGCAGCCACCTACAACAGTATAAAGGTCAAACAAATGTGCCGTGTCAGCCTCAGGGAGACTCTCCACCTGTTAGAACCGAGGCAAACCACTCTGAAGCAGAGGCTTGGATCTCAGAGCCCTCATGCAAGTTCAAATGTAAAGAAGTTACAGCAATCTGTAAAGAAGATGAAAACATAAACTTGCTAAGAGCGTGTAGACAGACATACATGCATGTGAGCAAGCTCGCTAAGAGCATGTAAATATACAAGTGAATTCATGTGTGCTCGCACACACATGCATGCATGCGTGCGTGCATGCGAGAGAGAGAGAGAGAGACTCACAAAGCCATTTTCCAGAGCCCTAAAATCAAGCTCTTCATCTAATTCTTCTTGCTGCTTCTCAAGAAACTGCAATTAAAAAAGTATGTTTGAAGGCTCGTTTGAAGGCTTCAATTGTTAATCCTAAACACTTGTACAACATAGAATTATTCAAATGTTCAGGTGAAGTTCATGTGAAGTTTAATTTCATAAAGCAAGCTATCCAGAAATTCAAAAAGTACTCGTCTGAGAAAACCTGAAAATATGTTCTAGCAAGGAAACAGCCTCCCATGCCACTACCATATTCAAAATTCTTTTAGAGGAAACAAGCCTAACATTAGGCTATAATGCACCATTTAATAAAGCACATAAGCTAAATCTCATCAATGAGCTTCAGATGAGCCATAAAACTCATTATCTATACATGGGTTGCCTGTTAAAAACTTACACAGCCCAAGCATACCTGTAGACGAAAGTATTTCTTCACCACTTCCCGTTGAGTCTCTGGTTTTCCAGCTGCTCCAACTGAGTCTATTTCCACAATCTTCCTTTGAGCATTAATACGACGAGCTGCTCCCTGAAAAAGCAGAGTTTCTTCAGAAAAAACAGAACAGACTGACAAGCAATAGTGGCAAAAGTATTGTTCCACACTAACTGCTGCAGAGGCATCTCGGCCAAGCTGTGCGAGCTGAACTCCAAGGCTTTGATGCATAGACATGAACTGCCCAGCAGAAGGATGCCTGTTTGCTGACACAGCTTGCCAGCTCAGTGAAGACCTCCACAGACTCTGCCTGGTCAGCTTGAAGCCCTGTCATACAGCACATAAAGTGAAAAAAGATGTCCATCTCAGAAGCTAAGATAACTTGCAAAAAGGGAAGTCAACAAATTCACAATGAAATCAGGCATAGCAGCCATGTAAAACATGAAAAGTTCTATATGATAAACATTCTAGTCATCATTGCAAAAGTACAAATACAGCATTTTCACAGTGTGGGTATCTATCGATAGTTTTGGTCCATTGCATGTGAATAAATGCAAGTGAATTCTAGATGCCAAAAGAAACATCACACCCTTATTATCATTCAGAGATAATGTGTCAAGCCCCATAAAGGTTATCTGGATAAGCATCAGTCTGCTAATGTAGCCACATTAAGAAACCCTAAGAAGGGAAGCTCAAGGTATTGAGGGTGCAAGCTCCCTAGAAAGCACCTGAAATGAATAACATTAGAATCTGTCAAGAGAGATCCCCATTTTCATGTTATATAATTGTGGTAAGTGAAGAGCAGCTCATCATATTGGAAATGCATTTCAGCCGCAGAACATGAAATGGAAAATTGACAATATGAAATTTTTCTAATCAATCCAACTCTAATCCATTTCCTCTTCATCTTCATCTTGCCTCACACTAAATTTTTCTTGCCTGTAGATGGTAGACTTAATTTTAAGCTCACGGATCCATCTACCAAGCCCACAATTCAATCACAATTACGGGCAGAATAATGACCAAAGGCCAACAGAATAGCCATACAGTGAATCGATCAAAGTAAAGATTTTTGACAAGTGCAGAAAATTTAGCATATCAGCTTATTACTAAATTTAATTCAACCTGATGACAATGTAAACATCAATTACAAGCTTAGACAGCATCTTGCAGTCTAACCTCCAAAAAATATGGTTATCGGAATTCCACCCTCCAATTTCAAACAGTAAGACTTGCTTCTAACATTTGTCTGTCTGATCACGTCACCACCCTGATCTTTTTCTTTCCGACTCTCTTCTTTCCTATCTCCTTTCTTTCTGTTCCATCTTTTACCTAGAATCTCAACAAAGAAGGCACAACCACCTGACAATGTAATCAGATTTTACTCCGTCTGTGCAAACATGACTCTCTTGCAATGTCATATTTGTGGAAGTTATTCTTGGACTTTGATTAATTTTGATAAGAGACTTCAGATTTCTTCAACTTGGCATAGCAATCTATAAAGTTGACTACACCCAAAACAAAGTTAATTCTGATCATGCTGACAACTTAATTAGTAAAAAGACTACGTACGATGATAGAGAAATTACCATTATATTTAATGGCCACAAGGCACAGATAGTTTAAATGTCTCGGATAAATATGTTACGTATCCCTTTGTTGTTATTCTTTTTAAAGGCTTCAGATACCTCCAGATGCTTTGGCGATGAGGGGAAAGGACTTTCTTCTTGTTTGATCAATGCTGAATATTTAATGATGGATGATAAATTTTGATTTTGATGTTATTATATGGGGTGACAGTTTTAATCTATAATTTGAAAGGCTAAATGGTAAGTTTGTAGAAACTGGTGACCATATTATTATAATAAAGCATCATGCTTTATCGATGATTTTTACATGTATCTGAAAAAAAATCACTTATTTATGTTGTACCATGATGTTTCGTGCCCTATTTTTCAGGGTTTGCATTATTGATGCATCTCACATCTGTATCCATGCTTCATAACTTAGAATAAGCATCTGACATGTTTCTTAATCATAACCAATGCATGCAAGTATAGATGTTGTGATAAAATATGAAGAATTGTTTTATCCTAGGTCAGATGCAAAACTTACAAATTCAGTATCTGGTGTAGGTCGATCCATACTAGAATGGAAGATATCCTACCTGATCGTGCACATATAGTTATCCATGTGCAAATGCATGATCAAAAACAAAAAGGTTTAAAATCTATAAAAAAACCTAAACAGTTTTCCCAAAAAAGACCGATGTTATTAACAATTCAAATATGCCCAATGAGAGTTTTCCAAAGGATAAGACTTCAAGGAGAAGATTGGAATGGTAGTTGATGAAATGGGCACACATCTTCCTAATATTGCACCGCCACAAGCATTGAAGCAAGGGACAAGCCAAGTTTCCCTTCCTCCCTCCCCACAAATTTTACCTTCCTTGGTCACCACCTCATAGCCCTCAACCCACCCTGTATTTCAAAAATCTTGATAGCCACATGATGCCCAATGAAAGCACAACTATTGTCAAGAGGGTGTAGGACTATAAATTGCGTTTGCTTTGTTGGTCAGGTCCAGCACATGTAATTCCAGTTCAACTATAGATATAGCCAAACTCAACCATATCTTTTGTTGGGTTAGGCATGGCCGGTACAACTATTGTGCCTCTACATGCTGGAAACTAAAATTTAAACTTTTGGAAGGATAATATCATAAAGTATTATCTGCAATAAATCAGATGTCGAGCCTGCATTTTCTCTGGATGGCTAACTGCATGGAGCTCCAAGAGAGCAGATTCACATGACTTTCAAGAATTACTTGGATGAAGATGATGTTCACAGCCCATACACACAATAACTAAGCTTTTGATAGAAGAATAATTTGGCATGATATCAAACCATCACATCCAAAAGTTCTTAAGCACCACTCAGGCCTCATTGAAAGTTTTTGAAGAGACAAATGATGGAAAGGTGAATAAAAAAGCATGATACCATGGAAAAGAATGACACTCACTCTTTTGACTTAAAAGACAGGTTCTGGTGCAGGTGCAGCAGATAGCAGAGACCCAGGTCATCAATGTTAAATTCATGTATGACATCATATTCATGTGTATGGTGATGACTACACAAATCATTGGTTACATGAGACACTAGTTATGCCTTATTGTAATGATCAACCACCAAACATGCCTGAAGTCATTTGAGAATCTTAGCTATGTTGTCATCCTAGAACAGCAACAATAATATCCTGTATGGAAACAGTGAAACTGCCATCAACAAATGCACATCAACATGTCTGCATATCAAGAAAAGAATCATATAAAAAGGTAAAAGAAGGCAGAAGATGGGAGGCGGGGCAGGAGAAGTTCAGGTAATTCACAAACCATGAAGTGATAAAAATGTGATGGTACATGTGTCACATTTCCAAAAAAATAATCAGGCATGTATTAGCATAATCAGGAGGAGAAAATCCAACAAAACTATAAATTGTTAGGTTAGGGGAAAAATGAAGAGATATTACACGATATCATAGAGACAGCAAAGAAGACAAGACACCATTGAATTTGGGGAGAGAATACAACTCTCTCCTATTTAGATCAGAATGATAAAAGATATGCTTGTTCATTTCCTTCCAAATTCCTCATCAGCTAAAGGGAAGATATGCCATAGAAAGTTCTAATCATATGAGGCTCATGAGCTAATGTTAGGATTTTTCTTTTTTTAAAAAAAAAAAAAAAAAAAAGCAATGCAACTTGGGTTAGGCTCAACCCAAAACCGCCCACCCACCCCCCTCATCAGATAGGGTTGAGTTGAAGTTTTATAAACTTGGGTTGGCTTTGGGCCAACCTAATCTCAATTAAAGCTAGGTTATGGTTGACCTTCAACCCAACCCAAACCTAACCCGACCCGACCTTACCCGACATATGAATAAATAAATAGTTCATATTTATGTTTCATATAAATTACTTCTATGTTTGTGTGATTATATCTTAATCTTCTTAAACTATATGTAGGTATATGATAGAAATTTATAAATGAATGAGGTCTCAGTTCTGGAAATATGATTCCAAGAAAAGTGTACCAAAATTTCATGTATCTTAAAATTCCTATTCAACTTGATCTAATCCAATTAAAATAAACAACCCAACTAACCCAGCCCAACTTGACTAACCCTTACCCAGGCCAAATTTAGCTGAAGACTTGACTGGGTTGGTTGAATGGTTGGGTTAGAGAAATCCCAATCCGAGACCAAGTTGGATTGGGGTTAGGGTTGAGGGATATACAAGCTGGGTGGGGTAAGAGTTTGCCCTCAACCCGACCTAACCAGCCCAAAGCCCTGTTTTTTCATATGTAGCAACTCATCAACTTCAACATTCCTAATAAAAAGGTTACATACTACAAGGATCCACTTTTAAATAGTTCTACGAAATGAAGGCCTGTATGTTCAAAAATATCTAGAATATCAAATTCTC
Source organism: Elaeis guineensis (assembly GCF_000442705.2). Taxonomy (NCBI): domain Eukaryota; kingdom Viridiplantae; phylum Streptophyta; class Magnoliopsida; order Arecales; family Arecaceae; genus Elaeis; species Elaeis guineensis. The sequence goes on along the minus strand of NC_025994.2, from coordinate 122,979,879 downwards.
ATTTATCAGGCATTACATGTTCATCCATCAGTCATCATCTAGAAGAAACATCTTAGTGCTACAACCTAAGCTCCCACCTCTAGTAATACCCACTCACCTGCCATATGCTTTCATAACACACGTTAAATTCTTCAATGCCCAAAATTTGATCTGTGCAACAAAGCATGTCTTGTTATTTTTTCTTTCCAGATTATCTTAAATCTCAATGGCTTATACCAATCATTTAACACTCCTGAAAAGCATCTCAAATAATTCCATTTTCAGTAGCAACAATCTCATTTATCATATTATCCCCCCCACATTATATCACAATTATATCAGTTAGACCCACATCTTCATCAACTATCTTATAGAAACAGAGATATCACAGCATGATAAAATGATTATATGCACCTACTACATCCATAAATCTGCTGCTTTTTCAATACTGACAATCAAATATCAGGAATTTCACTTCATGCATAGTTGTGTCAATTGCTATTCTAGGCTTGATCATTTAATTTTCTCAACAGCCCTAATAAACCTTGTGCAAGTAAAGGATTGGACCCCTCTCTCTCACCAGGGGCACCATTGCAAGGATGGAGAAGAAAGGCAAAAAGGGAAAAAAGGCCCCTTGATTCATGTCATGATTAATTAAGCAAATGCATTAGCTTTAAATTTAAGGGAAAAACCTAAGTTGCTCAGCTCCTAACTCTACCCCAATCTATCAATGCATGTACACCATTCAGGAGCACAAACATCTACTCTTTGCTCCCAACTAGGTTATATATCTTTTTACCTTTTGGCCTATAGCAAAAATTACTCATCAATGAGATTTTCTCCCCTCTAAATGTTGGTATTGATGTTGATGTTATTATCCCTTGCATATTACATATAATATTATTGCCTCACAATCTTCAATATTAATGTACCAAATGACAAAGTATAGGCATGTAACTAGATGCACCATTGAAAGAAGGATATACATATAATTTAATTCTCAAAGAACTCATCTTAAAAGAATTGAATTACACAGTAGAAGAAAAAAACAAAGGTTACATTATATTTTTCAAACTTTAAGGAGTTGCATCAGCTTCCTGGTTAAAACCTGGTTAAGGCTTTGTTATGCACTTAACCAGCCAAAAAGTACTTTTTGCACGATCAACTTTAACGAGTTAATGCACTTTAATCACCTAACCATGGTTAAAATTATTTTGAGAGGGGATAGGAGTAACCAGGTTAAAGTTATTTCAGGAGGGGATAGGAGTAACTTCAACCAGCTGGTTAAGTCCCCTGGTCCCCTATTTTCATTCTCAAAGTGCTCCCAGTTGGTTAAAACCCTTTTTCTTTGTTTTACTTCAGTTTGGGTTGGCACAGTCCCCTTACCATGATCCTCTTCTCCCCCTTCCACACTCTCAATCCGATCAGTGTTGTGTGGTCTCCGCATCCCAGTCAGCTCCCAGCAGCCAGCACAATGCCACCGATCATTCTGGTTGGTGGGGCTTAGCTTTGTTTTGTTTTTGCTGCTATTGGTGCTCCCCTCTTCCCCTTTTCCCTCATCGAATCCCTTCCCACTACTGCTGGCATCAAATCTGCCCTCTCTACCTCATTGGAGGTTGATTGGTGACATGGGTTGTATCTCGGGGCTCCACTCAAGTCTCCGGCTAGTTGCTTGTCGTGGTCTCTAGATCAACCACAAGTGGTGGTGGCCCATGGTTTATTCTAGCTTCAAAAGGTCTCCGGGCTTGCCAATCTTCATCACTTTAAACCTTGACTCCATCTTGACTGAATGTGCTCACTAAGGTCTCATGACCAAGCCAGTATCCATGTCTAGAATGTGATATTTGCTTTGCTCTGTGATTAGTTTAATGGCATGGCCAATTTCAATCAATGCAACATTATGCTATACTGCCTAATTTCATGTTGGCATGCTTGAAATTCTTGTTGATTTGTGCAGGCTGGTGAATGACATGCTCTCTGCTTTTATGCTGGCATGCTCTTATTTTGCTCATTGTGGGATCCATGTTTGGAACGGCCCTGCATCTTTGTATCAAGCAAATGCATGGATCTCGGTGAGGACCTTCACGACTAAGCCATAGATGCATGGAACATTACCATGTGCTAGCCTATCCATATGCTATGTCTAATATGCTACACTTGATATCTTCATGGGAAAAAAAAGGAAGGCCCATCAACAAATGCTATCGAATCCATATGATATTGTTGAGAAGGTAGGTCATGATACTCATGCAATAAGTCACGTTGAGAGAGTACATGTTACGAGAGGATATGCATTCATGTCATTTTTACAATCATGTATAATAAAGATTGTTTTGATAATTTTCAACTAATAAAATAATATGGCAAGCAAGGAAATTTGGGCGGCTAGTGCATTCATGTGATGAGTGAAGTCCTCAGCCATTTTCATCCAAATGGAGACGATGCATAAAGACATTATTGTCCATATAGCACAAAACCAAGCAGCACTTTAATCAACTTATGTTTAATTGGTTATGCAGTGGTTATCGATGCTTAACTTTAGCCACACCACAATTAGGTATCCAGGAACCAAACATAAACTAAAAGCCTTGAGACTTGGCAAGAGCAAACCTTATTTGTAGAAGGGGAGGTAGGAATTTCTATGCTCAGCAAGCAACTTTTTGGGAAAAGCCCCTTGTCAATATCCCTAATGGCCGCATATATGAGTGGTAAGCAAACTTCGGCTGCATCCTTGAAATCACTTTCTTGGCTTTCATCCTTCCTCCTAGCAGAAGTAATCAAGGTTCAATGTGTAAGATATACAAGGAAAATGGAACAAGCAAAAACCATAAAAACAGATAGGACATTATTTACCAATTCAATGAGATTGCAAATGAAGGTAGTCCACATAGTAAAGCCTCTCTAGCTCCAGCAACAGAACCAGAGTAGAAGCTATATATATTTTCACAGGAGATGAGAGAACTAGTCAACATACGACATTTACATAAGAAAGTCTAACTTTATCTGGATTCAAACCCATATAAGGAATGAAACATGCAATGAAAGGAAGAACCATAAATAAGCTAGGAAGATATCAATTTGTAACCAGATCTTGAGATTGAACATGAAACATGGAGCTCACGTATTGGAGGAACATAATATGAATTAATTGTGCAAAGACTCCAATATACACCTCTCATCAAAGAAAAGAGGGCTAAAGTCATTATTTGTTGACTGATTCACAGGAAAACAAGGGAGGGAATGAGAAGGCCCGCATACTTACATATGACAGCCACAATTTGATCCCTTGTTAATACCACTGATGACCTGTGACGTATCATATTACACATTCTTAAATCCCTAAAAGAGAAGGTAGTAAATTGACTTCAATTTTAGCAGCTAATAGAAGGAAGTATATATAATCATATACCAATGCTGGCCTGGACCAAGAAAACAACACGCCTGACAAAGCCAGAGAGACACAATCAGCAGGAGTCCCTGTGAAAAGAAGCACAACCTACCCGCAATTAGAATATAAATAGCTTCTTGCACGCCCTGTGATGGTTTTCGCAAAATAACTTCTCCAATTCCAAGTTCCAATATTGCAATCTTGAAATGTTATTTCTAATAAATCAATCTAGAAATAACAATCTAATAAAGTGGGGGAACAATTTAATGTCACCAAATCAAGAAACGAGCTTAGAGGTAAAAAAAAACCTTAAAAATCCACTGGAAGAAGATCTCACCAGAAACCTCAAAAGCCGTGGCACCATTGAACTCTGCAGAAGTCACGGCGACGGTCTCACGAACGGTGACTGCATGACCCGAGGCCGACTTGTCCCTTTTTCCAAAGGAGAAAAAAAAGGTTCCAAATAAGCAAGAAATCCGACAACATCATTGCCAGTACCTATCAATATCCAACAACCTCATCCCACTCATCCAAAGCCCACGAAGCCAACCATGGAATCAAACCAAAGCGAGAGAAAGGAAGAAGACAAAATCCATGCACAAAGATAAGTCAGCAAACCCTACTGTAGCTATCCCAAATCACAAAGGAAACAAACCCGCATTTTTGGACAAACACCCATTACCCAAAAAAAACAAAAAAACTCCCAAAGAAACCAATCAAGAAGATAGCAGATACAAATCAAAAAGAAACAATTCTTACTAAATTTACCGAAAAATAAAAGCGTCAAATACCCAAATCTTGCTACATAGATTAAACCAAAAAGATAAAGAACCAAAGAAGGGAGGGAAGGGCCTCACGATTCGGGGGCGCAAACGTGGACGTCGCACTGGCCGCCACGGACAAGGGCCTCGACAAGGGCGGTGAGCCCCGGCGAGCCAATCCCGTCACCGTTGGTCACGAGGATGACAGGCTTCTTGGATCCGTCCCCTGACTCGTCGGCGGCGGCGGCGGCGGCGGCGGCGGCGGAGGAGAGAGCGGCCCCAGCCTCCTCCTCTCCGGATTTGGCATCGCCCTCGCCTCCTTCCCCGTCCACGCCGCCGCCTCCGGGGGCCGCGAGGAGGGCGGGGGGCAGATAGTTGTTCTTTATAGACATCGAGTCCGTCGTCATTATTACAAACTTAAGGGGAGGAAGAGATGAAGAAGAGAAGAGATTCTAAGAGAGTAGGAAAAGGGATTCGTTTTGGTATTCTCCGGGGAGGGAGGGAGGGAGGACCGGAGGGGGTTGGGGGGAGGGTGCATTTATAATATAAAGATGAAGGAGGGCTTGAGTTCATTTTTTCCTTTTATGTGGTGTGTGTGGGCCCAACGAGTTGCTGAGAGTTATTATTGCCCTGGCGAAGGTTGGCGGGTTTGGACTTACCAGGCTCGTTTGGAACATAGCTGGGGACGGAAAAAAATTAAAATTTATATATTTATTACTCTTACGTCCATCCGTAGGTAGAATCTACGTTTATATCCAGTTAAGTTAATAATATTAATAAAATTATTTTTCTCACATAAAAAATAAAAAATATAAAAAAAAATAGATATATATATACTTATATTCTTAAGTAGCTACCATATCATTTAAGATTTTTTTAATATCTTCTTTATACCATATTTAGACTCTAGACTCATTTGGTTTATTAGAAAAAAAAAAATTTTTCAAAATGAATAAGGTTTTGACATGTTTGATTGATCATGAAAAATTAACTTATTACAGAATAGCTTATATTTGGTTGGACATTCATTTTTTTTAAGAAATTATATAAAATACTTATTATATTCTTTATAGATATAAGATCATAACCTTTTGCTCCTAAATTTATATAAATAATAATATTATATTAATACTAATATTAATATATTATAATATAACATTACATCATAATAATTTATTATATTAATATAATATTAATATTAATAAAAATATTATATTAATGTAAATATCAAAATAATATTAAAATATGATAAATTTTAATATCAATATAAACATTATATTATATTCATATAAATATTAGGATTTACTAATATAATATTATATTAATATTTATAAAAATAATATTTAAATAATATTTTTGAGAATTTGTATGCTCCACAATCATCTTAACCGTTTATTGATATTTTACAAAATCTTAACTGTGAATCTTAAAAAAATATTTTTAAAAAAAATATAATTAATTTCTATCTCACGAGAAGTTGCAAAACCCAACTCTCCCACGATTTTCATATTCCATGAAACATGGAAAGTATCTTCCTGTAGAAAGAGATTTTTTTCATTCTCTTTTTTTCTTAAAACTTCAACTTAATAAAAGATCCTTCCTTTATTTTTCTGAAATTGTCAACTTCCCATGAATCAAACAAGTCCTCTATGTAAGATTAACTGTTCGACTAACATTGTATTAACTTATAAATTAAAGTATTAGATAAAAATAAATTTTGATAGAATAAGCATAGGTTTTTTGAATTATTAAGTGCAAGATAATTTATCCCTATCTCAAAGATTTTTTATAATTTACTTTAAAATTTTAAACTATTATTGTAGTTATGAAAAGGAGAGTATTAGTCATACACACACATCTGAGATAAGATTATCTCTTTCACACGAAAGAATAATTGATCTTATTTCATAACATTGGCCATTAGATCACGCATTAATTGCATAAGACTCAAAGCACTGTATAGCTCTTAATTCATCCATCTGCATGGATCTCGAAGTGAGATCCAATGATGGATTCGTATAAAGATATCCTTCTTTGGCACGAAGCATACAACCCCTCTCCAATGCATAACTAGCATAAAACCCTTTGACAAGGTAGATAGAAAATCTGCCAATTTAATTATTCCTTTTGACATATATACGCAGGAAATGGAATCTAGGATAAGTGCTAGGTCTGTGTCAAGATAATTGTAGAAATTCAACTTTAGAAGGAACAAAATGCAGCAACAATTATGATCTTATTGTTCATCCCAAAACAATGTAAGCATTACGACGAGTAGGATTATTCTGCTACAATATAAGCAAATGGATCATAACAAATTTGCAAATAAAACCAAAATAAAATGTTAGCTGCAGCAAAACTAACTACCTTATGGTCTTGAAAGCTCGAAACAGAACTTTAAACAGCGGAGGAGAATTTGCTAAGCTTGGATTTCAAGAAAATTACACACGACCTTCAAGTTGAATCCAGCTTAGTTGGAGTTTGAGTGCAAGTGGATAATTATTAGAGTTAATTAATGAGCATACTTGGATGAAATAACTTGTGCCTGCAGCATAAAAGTAATATTCTGCTATTTGAAGCGAGATTGATGAATGTTATGGTTTCAACTAGGGATAGCAAAAATCGATCCAATCCGTCAATCCGACTCGCATTCGATCGGTCTTAAACAGATTTGGATTTGGATTAAACAGGTTCGAATTATAAATGGACCGATTTGTTTAACCCATTTAATAATCAGATCGGATTCAGATTTCAGATAGCTGATCCGTTTAACCTGTTTAATAAATAGGTCAGATCAGGTCGGGTCAGATCGAGTTATAATCCATTTAACCCGTTACACTTAGGGCTTAAAGAATAATTGAATAAGGCTTTAGGTCTCAACCTCTCAGGGATTTAGTCATTCCAAAATCCAAATTTTCACTCGTTCGCCATTCAACCGGTTCTGCAACTGTTCGCCACTTCCCTCCTCTAGGGTTTTCCATCCCATCTCTCCTCTCGATTGAGGATCCCCCACCATCTTCTCCACCATCGGCAATAGGTGGTCATCCACTATCAACTCCTCTCCGTTTATGGCCGTGTTGAAGGAAACTCGGAAGAATCATGAGATTCCACTGATTCGAAGCTTAGGTATTCCCCTCCTCCTCCTCAACCTCGTCCTTTAGATGCTGCTCTTCTCCTGTCTCCCCTCACGGGAGCACCCATCGGGATCTGGTCTCCATCTTTAGCCGTCGGAATGTGCAACAACATGATAACGACAAACTCGGAGGAATCGCGAGATTTCATTGATCCAAAGCTTAGGTATTCCCCTCCAATCTTTGGAGTTGGTGTTCGATCTAGATCCGACGAGTATTCTTAGGTTGAATTTTTTTTTTTGGATTTACATTAGGATTTCTAGGATCTCATAGTGATCTAGTCTATTATTTGAAATTCTCTTTGTTCGGTTGGTTTAAATTAGAGCTTTTAGTCTTTTTTTAGTAGTCATTTCTTTTTTTTTCTCTTGATTTTGCTTCGATTTATGGGTTCAATGGCATTAACCTATTGATGTTCGATCTGGCCCTTAGACGATCAATTTTCTCCTGCGATTTAGTTTGGCAAGCTTTTTTTTTATTGAACAGATTTTCTCCTAATGCTTTATGTTTTAAAGTGATCATATGTTAAACAGTGACAGCATTTGTTCTCTTTTAAAGATAATGTGTTTTCAGTGGTATATTTTATCTTGAATTAAATATGCTGGCTGTTTGTGAATTGTGATATTTATCTTATTTAAAAATAGATTAAACAGGTTGGATCGGATCGGTTAAATATCTATTAAACAGGTTAAATGGATTGGATCAGATCGGTTAAATAGATTAATTATTTAATAAACGGATTAAACAGATCAGATCGGATGGTCTATTTATTAAATGAATTAAATTTAAATTTGAAAATTTGACATGTTTAATAAACAGGTCGGATTCAGCTTTGATATTTTTCAACCCAATCCATATTTGATCCGATCCGTTTATGATCCGATCCGATCCGATTGCCACCCCTAGTTTCAACCATGTCATTTTACATTCTCAATGAAACTCTACCAAAAGGAGTAGTCATAAGAGTAAAATTATCAAGAAAATGAACATGTTTGAATGCTTAAAAAAAAAAGCTATACAATAATTGAAGGGATGGCCGGTTCAAATAAGATGGCAATTTACACTGCATCATCGAGTATCCAACCTAACCTTGACAAAACAAGTTTTACTTGACCTAGAATGAATTCGGAACAGATATGAATAATGATAAAATCTGTCCTAAATCCAAATTTAAATATATAAAACTCTTTACAACTCCTCTTTTCGAGTCAACAAAAAAAAAAAAAGAAAAAAAAAAAATCTTAACTCTACTTGCGCCGTCCTGCCTAAGGCAAATATGAGGCAGCTACCATTAATGGCCCACTCGACCCATGCCTAAAATATTGCCATCCCCAAGCTCAGGTCAAGATAGCAAGGACATGGTGCATGGTCCAATATTTGGAAGAATGTCTGCCCATGAAATGATATCTAGTTTACAAGCCACTGATTTCATCATGGTAACAGGATCTAAGGTAGGATTTTGCTTTATGGCAAAGGAATCCTGAAAATGAGAAACAATTAACCATCAAAAGGTGAAAAATATTATTGAGAACCAGATGCAAATAAGAAAACTGAAGGAAAAGAACTCGAACTGCCAAAATAAATTTTACAAACCACAGAATAAAGCGAATAGATTACACTCACATATGACAGTAGTTTGATTGAATACCATGTCTGTAACTTGCATGAATAGAGGCTCTCTCCCCTCAATAACACTGATGAACTCATGTAGGTCAGCGGATTCCTATTTCAGCATAGGGACCCCACAATCAACACTTAAACAGCTAGTTCGAGTTATATGTAACACGTTAGCAAGTGTTCTAAGGATACAAAACATTGGTAACAGCTTGCTTTTGCCTAAGCTCAATGCTGAACCTATCCTTTAAAATTGCTTGATATTAACTGCCAATTACTGAAGTTTCCTGAGAAACAACAGCAACAACATATAAACAACTGTTTGCAACTTCAATTTGTTCAAACCACGGAACGTGCCAAAAGATGCCGTATGGATAATGTCCTCCGTATGGGCATCAAGAGGAATGCCTGGGTAACACAAAAGAACTCTAATGTCTCGATTTCTTATTAATTGAACCGGCCGGGATGGTCAACAGATTGTATCACCGACCGTCTTTGAAATGACCAATTGCCTAATTGTTATAATCTTCTTAGTTATTATGATGTGTAGTCCACATGCTTCAATTTTAAAATTCTAGGATTGCTGTACCAAAAAAAAAAAAAAAACTAGGATTACAATTATTTCTTTCCTATTGTATTTGCTTTTTTTTTTTTTTTTTATGAATTTGCTCAAACAATCATTACACGCATGCACACGCACATGTGCGGGCGCACGCACGTGCACACACCAAAAAAAAAAAAAAAAATCATATGTATATTTGATGGGTTACTGTTTATCTATGTTAATTGGGTTCTTGTATTGCATGGCAACATTTAATGGTATTTGATGGTGTACCGCAATCACAGTTTCCCAATTTTTCACTTAGAACTAGACATGCCTTGTTCCTTTTTTATTTCTTAAATGCTTGAGAATCTGACGATGTCGAGATCATTAATGGTTGGTCCATCAAGTTGCAATATTCTTCCCCCCCACCCAAAAAAAAAAAAAAAAACAGAGAAACGAGGAGAACCGGTTCCTTATAACTCCGGCCATGAAACAATGAGCATTACATAACTATAATGAAAATTTGAGATTGCATGTGGTCGATGACATGTAAAAAAAACCATATAATTAGAGAAACTTCCGTGCTATTGTAATATTTATTGTTTGTGAGACTTTTATTGCTTGAATGTTTCAAAATTTTAAATTAACAAAATATTTAACAACACATGAATTGTCAGTTTATTTGTACATGTTGCACTGAAAGTTAATTGTTTGTTATTCATTAACATTTTCTAGTATGACCATGATTGCTCTTTATGACTATTATTGCTCTTTCTTGTTTTAACAGGAAAAATGACCTTAAGTTTTCAATGCCTTTGACAACTATGTAAACTTAATTTTTAACTATAGTTTGGAAGGCCAAAACCTATCAAACTATTTAATTATATTAAAAAGTTCATTTGACTATTGGATGCCTAGATTATGTAGTAGCATGGTTGGCGAGCACAGTCATCTTTCCAACGTTATTTCAAATCAAATTCATCCAAGAGGAAAAATTAGGTCTCGCAAGTTTAAATACATTAAGAAAAGGAAACATTTTTGGTATGAACTACAAATTCTTCATACATATTTTAACAAAAAAAATTCATTCAAAAAAAAAAATTAAAAGCAAAACTAGAAATATTAAATATATAAAGATGTATTTTTTTCACCATCCATCTCCTTTCAAAAAACTATCCATGAAGCTGAAAATAAGAATATCTATTACTCTACATAAGCCAAAATTGTGTTGCTTTACAATCTACATTGACTATCTCGTAATCCTTTTGTTCAAAGTTGACATGAATTTCTACCAAATAAAATTTTGACATAAATCAGAAACCTTAATCCATGCTCAATGACCAAAAATACAAAAGTGTCCGATCTCTCCCTCTCTCTTTCTTTTTCTTTCATCAATGATAAAATGAATTTTTCATACTTCATCGCCTGTATCTAATACAGTTTTGTGTTAAAGGTATTGTGTTTTCCAATCAAGAAATTTATTTTGCGGTCCACAATCAAGACAGATATTTAGAGATATGCAGCCTGCATAAAATGCTAACACTTTACATATCCAACTAAATGACTTCTATAAAAATCCCAGAAAGAGTTCCCTAACCACATCAAGATGCCGCAATCATCCACAAAACCACGAGTAAACTTTTAAAATCAAATGCACCAGCTTTGTACACAGATGACTATATATTACAATGTGGTCTTTGGACCTCACTGGGGCTGGAATTATTTTCCACAGTGATGGCAAAGTTGATGCATGACGCTTTCTAGATTGAGCACCGTCCCTTTACCTAACAAACAAATGATTTCAGGAGAAGAAATGAAGAATACAGTACCGCAATGGGACTCTCTTTTGTGCCTATATTTGTTTGGTCTAAAATGAAATTATGATGGCAAGTGACACGACCACGTCAATCCTTTCAGTGCTCTTGCGACCCCACAGAAGGACAGATTCATGGCTACGAGACTTGTAATGGGCCAAAAGGTGATATAAAGCTAGACGTAGTCCGATCAACAACTTGCTGCTTGCTTTGTATATAAATCTGATCTCTTGGACGTAGATCTCATGAAAAGGGGGAGCGTCATGAGAAGCACCTTTTTGACTTTCCTCCCCATCTCGCACCTACAACAAGCAGCAACATGCATCATCTATTTATTTATTTATTTATTTTTGGTAATAACATCATCTATTTATTTAATGAGGCTCGTTTAAAATTAGTGGACAATGTTAGTTTTATCTTTCACCCTTTTTTAATATTATCGGGTGAAGCCTAATTATCCTGAATACCTGATTGGGGGACCATTGTGCCACCATCTGAGGCCGAGAGGGTGTTGAGGTTTGAATTAGTAATTTTTTTTCTAAATCTAGTGAAGAAAAAAACCTGTACTCCTACTGCCTTTGAATATATATAATTTATCAAACCACATTAATTCTCTCTGTCTTATTATTTTTCTCTTACAATATTTTATTCTTCTTGATCTTGTGAGTAATGCTAAATTTTCAGCAGATAATTTTACACCATATAATTATTTTGATGAGAAAGAGAAAAGAAGATAAAAATGAGGATGACCAAACCAATAGAGATGTTAATGCCTCACCCATACTTTGTAATCTAATTAGAGTTTCTTTAATTTTTAGGTTTTAATCATATTGCATTTTATGTAGCATAACATAGTTTTTGATGCATATTATTTTTACATAAATTATTGCCAACGAAAATTCTATTTATTAATTTGAAATCATATATACTTGTTGCGGCCAATCGCCTCGTCGCCCGATCGCCGGGAAGCGTGCACCTGCAAAAGGAAGTCCGCACTGACCGGAGGCGGCTCCGGCGGGGACCCTCCGACGGTCAAGTCAGAGAGGTGACTGGGCAACAGTGAAATGCAGACAGAGAGCTCTGAGAAAGAGAGAGGAAGAGAGAGAGGGAGGAGCGAGCCTGCGTATGTGGGAGAGACGGGCGGATCGATCCTTTGCACTGTTGCCTTCCCCGATATATATAGTGGAGCACGGTATGGCGCCGTCATTAATGGCGCGGACAAGTGAGGAACTGTCAACTCACTGTAGGCTGTCAGAGCCGCCGTGAAAACGTCATGTCGCCGTGTAGCCGTCTAATCACCAGGGTTGACCCGGCTCTCGGCGGGACAATGCCCCTAGGTAACTGTGCCGCATGTCCGTGTCAGAGCTGACAACGTCTGGCGGCCGTACGGCGGTTGGTGGAGTCGGCCGACCCAAGGTCGGTGGCCAGCAGAGTGGCGTCGGACTCCTCCGTCGGTCGGCGAGCTTCAAGTGGGTCGGCTACCGGACCTCTGGGTTCAGTCGGTCGGGAATGGACCGTGGAATGGCCGCGGTTAGCCGCTGATGGCGTCCGTTGGCCTGTCGCCCGACTTACGATCGGCCAGTCAGAGTCGTTCGTCGGGCCGTCGGTTAGTCGGTCGGGCCGCCAGTCGGTCGGGTCCTCCGATAGTCGGTCGGTCGGTTGGTGGTCGGGCCGCCAGCCGGTCGGGCCCTCCGATAGTCGGTCGGTCGGGCCGCCAGCCGGTCGGGCCCTCCGATAGTCGGTCGGTCGGTCGGTCGGTATCCCCCAACAGTTGCCCCCCTCCACTCCTAAGTCGGGTGGAGAGCTGGCCGATGCCTTCATTCGGGTAGCAAGGCCGGGCGACTGGGAGTGGATTTGTCGCATGTGCAGATCCGACCGTACCGCCGGCTGATCCGTTGTCAGACATCTCACGAATCCCAAGTGATCCGAACGTCTAGTCGATGCCAGAAGTCGCGCCGGTGTCAGGTGTCAGACGCCACGCCTTGTCGTCGTCAGTCGTCACGTCGGTGTCAGAAGATCGGGCGCCGGACGATACGACGTCAGTCGATCGGATATTCGGCGCCGATCGTGGGTGAGGCGTCCCATCGGGGATGCGGACCGGCGCGGGCGGCCGACAGCGGAGCCAACCCCTGCGCGCCGCGTGTCATGGTGGTTGGCCGGCGTCCGCTCCGGCATTTAATAAGGGCGGTGCGGGCGTCCCGGGGCGAAGCGCGCCGAATCCTCAGCCAACCGGCGGGCGCCACGCATCGCGCATCTGGAGGACTTTGGTCGGCGCGGGAGCATCTCGGCCGTCGGTCGGCCCTATATATATATAGGACCTCCCGGACCCTGACCCACATTTGCCATTTGCTGGGGAAACTCTGTCCGGGCGATTTCTCGGTCGTCGCGGGCAGAGCTCTTCTCTACTTCCGGAGGGTCCATCGGGTTCGTGGTCCTCCTTCCCCTTCTTCCTTTCTTTTCTTCTTTCTCTTCTTTCGGTCCCTGCACAATGACCAGGAAACCGACTCAGGGAGCTCGGTCGGGGAACCCGACCGACAACACCCGATCGGCTCCGGAAGATGAGGCCTCCTCGCTTTCGGGGCCGAACGTCGATCAGCTTCAGGAGCACTATCGCATCCCGGAGCAGTTTCGGCTCTCTGCTCCAGGGGCCGGCGGTCGGGTCAACAACCCTCCGCCCGGCGACCTGGCGCTGTATGTTGAGGACCTTCGTGCGGGTCTTCGACTTCCGATTCCGGAGTTCGTCCGGAATCTGCTTGATTACTACGGACTCTGTCCGGCGCAACTGGCGCCGAACTCTGTCCGGCTAATCATTTCTTTCGCGCTGTTGTGTCAGCTCCTGCCGACCGACCCCCGCGTTTCCCTCTTCCGGGCCTTCTTTGTGCTCCGACCCCACCCTAAAGCCCGAGGGTGGTGGCTCTTCAACCCCCGGAAGGGTCTTGCCTTCATAACCGGTCTTCCATCGTCCATTCATGGATGGAAGAACCAGTTCTTCTTTGTTTCCTCTTCCTCCTCTTGGGGCTTTCCTTCTCGCTGGGGTGTACCCCGAACTGAGGCCAACGACAACAGTCGGGTCGACGTGGACGATCGGGAGGACTTCCACCGACTCAAAGACATGTCGGTCCCGAAGCAGAGGGAGCTTGTTACCGAGCAAGCTCTCTATGACGCCGGCCTGAGTCTGGTCCCCCGAATAGGTATCGCCTGATCCCCCAGCTTTTCTTCTTGTTCGGCTTTAGGGTAGTCCTGGTCCGGCCTTTGACATTGGTAGGTTTTGCAGGGACACCGCCGAGGATGAGGCCGACCGACGCCGAAATTCGTCAGTTTGCCGCCGCGAGAAAGAGGCCAGCGTCGGGGGCTGGCCCTTCGCGCCCTTCCAAGAGACCAGCCCCAGTCCCGCCGACCGTGGAGGCGTCGGCGACCGAGGGGTCGGAGCCGATCATAGCCCTCGCGGCTCCGACCGTCCGAGTCGAGGAGAGGCCGACCGAGGAAGTGGCCGAAGGAGTGTCGGCGGTTTCGCCGCCGCGGGTGGAGCCGGATGTCGTTCGGAAAGCCGAACAGCGTCCGGAGGCGTCCGCTGGCGTAACGGGGGGCGCCGGGTCGAACTCCAGCATCCCATCGCTGCCAGCCCCGTCGGTCGGGGCAGCTGATCGGGGGAAAGCCCCGATGGAGCCCTCGGAGGAGGAGAGATCAATGCCCCCCAGCGCATACTACCCTGAGGGTGCGTCGGCCTTGGCCGACCACAACCTTGCGAGGAGGTTGTGCCAGGGGATCCTCCTCCCTACCGACGTTCAGTCGTTGCGGTCTCGGCAGGTGACCGAGATGCTGTCGCGGTTCTACCCGTCGATGGTGGAGGTAAGCTTCGCGTCACCTTTTTCCTTAGAAGAATTTTCGCTTGCCACATAATTCTGACAAAGCTTTTTTCCGTCGGCAGTTGATCTTCACCATGTCCGAGTTGGAGGCCGGATACCGAAGGTTCGGCGACGTTCGGGCAGCCTTCAAGGAAAGGTCGGCGGCGGCCGAGGCCGAAAGAGCGATGCTGGTCGACCAACTGCAGGAGTCGGTCGACCGGAAGGCCAAGTTGACAGACGAGGTCTCCCGGCTTATGACCGAACTGAAGTCGGCCAAGAAGGAGGCCAAGCACAAAGGTCGGGTCGTGCGTCGTCTTCGACGCGAACGGGACAGTGCCACCTCCGAACTCCAAGGGGAACGCGAGCAACTTCGGGCCAGCCTGGGGAAGCTCGCGGAAACCGAAGAGGATTTGTCCATCGCCCAAATCGACGCCGAAATTGCCAGGGCCGAGGCGGAGTTGGCGAGGGAGGAGCTGGCCCATACTGAGGACGAGGTACGGTCAGCGAGGGAGTCGGCCGATCGTGCGGTTGAGGACTTCCGGGCCTCCGACCGGTACAAGGAGGAGATGCTCGAGTCGGGCTTCGCCTCCTACCGGGTCGGGTTCGAGGACGGTCGGGATGCCGTCCATGCCTTGTACCCGGAGGTGGACGTCAGCCGAGTCGCCCCGCTACTCGCCGAAGAGGAGGGAACCGAAGAGGAGGCCGACCACCCGTCGGGAGGCATCATCCCGGCGGAGGAAGCCGTCCCGGAGCAGGAGCCGACCGGAGGTCCCTTGCCGACTGAAGGACATCCTTCTGCCGTCGACCCAGCGCCGCTCATGGTCGAGACGCCGATTCTTCCCGATCCTCCGTCGGTCGAAGAGATTATCCAGGACGAATGATCGGTCCAGCCGACTGTCTTCCTTTTGTTTCTTCTTGAAAATACATGTAATCGGCTTCGGCCCGACTTTGTAATTTCTTTTAATCAATGAATGAAATTGTCTTCTCTTTTCCTTCTTGTTTGTAATGTTTCTTATCGCTGTAATGTCGAACCCTAGTCACCAACTTAGAGAAGTCGCCAACTCGGGTAAGTCGGTAGGACTTAACCGGCTTGCACAGTTCCGAAGTAGCTTGTGTCCCGACTTCTCTAATAATTGTAGTCGCCATTCGGGCGCATCTGTCAAGTAGGGAGCCGACCGAACCTAGTAAAGGTTCGGCAGCCGGACCTCCGTAGATGCACTTAGTTGGTCACCATCCGGCGCAGTGTCGGGGGCATGATAGTAAGTCGGGTCCCCATGCTCTTGCGTCGGGTTTCATGTCCTTCGACAGACGGTGGCAAGCCGAGTGCCGTTCAGCCGGCCGTAGGTCGGTCGGCGAGTAGTGGGTGCGACTAAGGTCGCATCATGTGATAGACGGTGGTAAGCCGAATATCCCTCGACCGGCCGTAGCCTGGTCGGAAGTCGCGGCAATAGCCGCGTGGGCTTTTAGCCTTTCTTCGGTCGGGGCCCGATCGGCCAGTCGGCCGATGGATTCTGCCCGAAAATTCGACCGTAGAAGGAGTATGAACTCCCGTCATCGTAGATGCATCGGTCCGTGTAAGGGGCCGATGTGTCGTCGGTGCCAGGTCCGCGTCGATGCGTCGGGGCTGAGCGCCGATCAGTAGTCGAAGGGTTAGAACTCCGATTTTTCAAACCGAACTTGTATTCCAACGATTGAATTACAGAATTCACTGGTAATACAGCTTCAAGTTGTCGGGGTTCCAAGTCCGGGGAATGGGTTTCCCCTCAAGGGTCTCCAGCCGGTAGGCCCTCGGCCCGAAGGTGTCAGCAACCTTGTAGGGTCCTTCCCAGTTGGGAGCCAACTTCCCTTGGTCCAAGGGCTTCGACACCTCCGCCTTCCTCAAGACTAGGTCGCCAGGTTTAAAGAGCTTTGGTCTGACCTTGGCGTTGTAGTACCGGGCGACCCTCTGTCGGTAGGAGGCCATTCGAATTTGAGCCTCATCTCGCAGTTCGGGGAGAAGATCTAGGTCGGCCCTCCGGCTTTCGGAGTTGTCCGGCTCGCGGTACCGCTCGACCCTTGAAGATGGCAGGCCAATCTCGAGCGGGATCATGGCTTCTGTCCCGTAGGCCAAACTGAACGGCGACTCTCCGATTGGGACGCGGGGGGTCGTTCGGTAAGCCCACAGGACGGAGCCCAGCTCGTCGACCCAGAGGCCTTTGGCTTCGTTCAGTCGGGTCTTGAGTCCATGGAGCAGGGTTCGGTTCGTCACCTCAACCTCGCCGTTGGATTGTGGGTGCCCGACTGAAGTTAGTCGATGACGAATGTGGAACCTGGCGCAGAAGTCCTTGAAGTCTTGGTTGTCGAATTGCCGTCCGTTGTCGGTGATGATGGCGTGCGGCAATCCGAACCTGAAGATGATGGACTTTTGGACGAAGTCCTCCATCTTCTGCTCGGTGATCTGCGCCAAGGGCTCGGCCTCGACCCACTTCGTGAAGTAGTCGATGGCAACAACGATGAACTTCCTTTGGCCCGACGCCGGTGGGAAGGGGCCGAGAATATCGACTCCCCACTGAGCGAAGGGCCATGGAGCGACAATGGGAGTGATTTGGCTGGCCGGTTGGTGCTGAAATGGGCCACGAACGAGTGCTCGAGCTGCGCGAAGGAATGGATACTGCCCGATCGAAGATCGGAGTACCAAGCCCTGGCAGCCTTGCGAAGTGTGGCGGGGAAGTCGATGCAAAAAAGAGCGTCGGTTGCCCCTTGAATTGTCATGAGAGCTTTATAGCTCTCGAGGTGGTCGACTGGATCGGTGGAGCCGTCGTATGGCTCCACGTTCGGTATTTTGAACCGACTGGGAATCGGCTCATCGAGGACCAGTCGAGAGAGAGGCTGGGCGGTCTGGAAGTCGACGTCGTTCGAAGACTTCTGGCCGTCCATCTGCAGTTGGGCGAGCCGGCGGTCGATCTCCTCGAACCGTCGCTCGTAGTCGTCCGCTCGTCGATGCTGAGAGACCCCAGGAGTGGAGCCTCCGGAGGATTCTGAAAGAGAGGCCGACGGTGTGCGCGGCCGCTTTCCCTTCCTCGCCCGTTCCAACGGGGAAGGAGAGGGCCGCTGAGACCGTCGGTCGTCGCGCCGTGGTCGCCCCTCCTCCTCTCCGTGGGAGCGCTGTTGAGAGCGCTCGCATGGAGGCGACAGGGGTCGGCGCGGCTGTCGGTGGCTGCTCCTGGAAGGCATAGGTCGGGCCGCCGGTTGTTGCTGGAGGCTTTTGACTGCGTCGGTCAGCACGGTCATCTGCCGTACGATGGCCGCAATCTGGGCCTCCGTGGTCACTGCAGGGTGCGGAGAGCTAGGCTCCGCCGCCGGTGGTGGTGGAGAGGCCTCTTCCCGGCGGGAAGAGCGCCTTGCCGACCCAGTGACTCTCGATCGTTGAGCTCTTGTCTTTGTCATGCTGTCCCCTACCTGGCGCGCCACTGTTGTGCGCACGTGTCAAGCAGGTCGTCGGAGACCGCACGCTCCGCCCCACGAAGTATTGCCCGCTTTGGCTGGGTCCGGACTGGGAGCATGCCCAGTGGTCCCCACCGGGGGTTGTCCCGCCCGGCGTCACGCAGACGGCCTCACGGTTTTGTCCCTTGCATTGGGGTCAACGCCCCGCAAAAGGCGCCTCGTGAGGGAAGGTGTGCTCGTATCCCTCTTAAGCACATGCACACACCAGAGTTGCCCGATGTGGGACTATTAAGGGAGGTCCCCCCACAGCCTGCCCACAACAGATGTCGGCGGCTGCTCCTGGAAGGCATAGGTCGGGCCGCCGGTTGTTGCTGGAGGCTTTTGACTGCGTCGGTCAGCACGGTCATCTGCCGTACGATGGCCGCAATCTGGGCCTCCGTGGTCACTGCAGGGTGCGGAGAGCTAGGCTCCGCCGCCGGTGGTGGTGGAGAGGCCTCTTCCCGACGGGAAGAGCGCCTTGCCGACCCAGTGACTCTCGATCGTTGAGCTCTTGTCTTTGTCATGCTGTCCCCTACCTGGCGCGCCAATCTGTTGCGGCCAATCGCCTCGTCGCCCGATCGCCGGGAAGCGTGCACCTGCAAAAGGAAGTCCGCACTGACCGGAGGCGGCTCCGGCGGGGACCCTCCGACGGTCAAGTCAGAGAGGTGACTGGGCAACAGTGAAATGCAGACAGAGAGCTCTGAGAAAGAGAGAGGAAGAGAGAGAGGGAGGAGTGAGCCTGCGTATGTGGGAGAGACGGGCGGATCGATCCTTTGCACTGTTGCCTTCCCCGATATATATAGTGGAGCACGGTATGGCGCCGTCATTAATGGCGCGGACAAGTGAGGAACTGTCAACTCACTGTAGGCTGTCAGAGCCGCCGTGAAAACGTCATGTCGCCGTGTAGCCGTCTAATCACCAGGGTTGACCCGGCTCTCGGCGGGACAATGCCCCTAGGTAACTGTGCCGCATGTCCGTGTCAGAGCTGACAATGTCTGGCGGCCGTACGGCGGTTGGTGGATTCGGCCGACCCAAGGTCGGTGGCCAGCAGAGTGGCGTCGGACTCCTCCGTCGGTCGGCGAGCTTCAAGTGGGTCGGCTACCGGACCTCTGGGTTCAGTTGGTCGGGAATGGACCGTGGAATGGCCGCGGTTAGCCGCTGATGGCGTCCGTTGGCCTGTCGCCCGACTTACGATCGGCCAGTCAGAATCGTTCGTCGGGCCGTCGGTTAGTCGGTCGGGCCGCCAGCCGGTCGGGCCCTCCGATAGTCGGTCGGTCGGTTGGTGGTCGGGCCGCCAGCCGGTCGGGCCCTCCGATAGTCGGTCGGTCGGGCCGCCAGCCGGTCGGGCCCTCCGATAGTCGGTCGGTCGGTCGGTCGGTATCCCCCAACAATACTTGAAATAACTCAGCAAACAAAAATAGGTCCATCGGTTAGACTCCTACACCACACACCTTGGACCCGGGAGTCATTCCTGGTTTGAACACAAATGGTGGTGCACCTACCATTATTTCTCAAAAATACTTTCTAAAGAGTGGGGGATCCTCAGTTATCGTTCAGCCTTTGGCTCTAATACCGAGATGGAAGGGTCAAATGAATGAGTGCAGAATTTATAGCTTATATAACTAGAGATATGTCCATGGTCAATGGCAATATGACCTAAAAAGATAGAAAGATCTCATGGGCTTAATAAATTCCTAGTTTATCAATAAAATAGTTGAAGGGTACTAAAAAGTTATGCAGCAAAAAGTAAAATATAAAATGACATGGCTTGTCTGAAAACCATTAAATAAAACAAGCACACCATTTCCAATAAATAAAATGGGAAGTGGGATTGGCAGTCCATGGCTGCCAAACGAAATGGAGGTCACTTGTAAACGTGCTTTCCTCTTAGGACTGTTCCCCCATGATGTCCATTTGAAAACCTCTACTCATCTTATCTTGATTAAAATAACAAAGGTCGCCGGAGTGGTGGTCACCAATGCTGGCCACTTCCAAGTGTCTGGGTGAACCGCCCTGTTGATAAAGTTAGAATACTAACGTCTTTTTAAGGCTTTTCTTAATAGAACAAAAGCTGGTTCATCAGGTAGCTCACAGTTTATTATAAAGCGTTTAATTAGAAAAGAGAATTCTAGGAGTTAATATGAGTAAATTGGTTCTATGATGGATGAATTCAATGATAAATTGAACTCAGAGTTAGTGGTCATTGACTGAAGAATGTTTTCCATTTTGAAGCTATCAAATACCTATATACATACATATATGCATATATGTGGCATGTATGTAAACATATTGAAATTTGGCTTCAGTTTCAATCTCTTGACTCCTTGTTATTTCTCCTGTGCTCTTTTCCTTTATGGGCCTTCTGCAAAACCAATTAGCAGTAAACAACATGTATTCAATACTTTCATTATGGTCAGGCAGAGGCACATTACACAGGAAACTTAAACCAAGTTGCATTTTCGAAACTCTGATATGAAGTAGTTGGTTCACTATGATATCGAACCCTAGGTAGTGAGGAAGTAACAGAAGAACCAGTACACAACTTTTGTTTAGCTTTCTTCCCTCAGTTAAAGCACCTTGCCTTCTGTTGACCCTAGCTTCAAGAGCCTGTAATATACAGACACTACAAAGGAACTAGTGACTACATGAAGATCAAAGAAGAAAGAAAGACCAGGTGATACAAAAATGGATCAACACAATATAGTGTAAAAGAAAGATACTGCTAATCTAGATGGCTACCTCTATCTTATTAAGAAGAAAAACCAACTAATGATAAAAGTTGAATCAGAAGGAGAAAAAAGAATATTCAAATGCAATTCAAAACCTAATTTTGGTTTGACCTGCTTCCTATAGTAGCCAAAATGGTACAGGCCTTTCCTTATCCGACAAAATGTTAAAGTCATCCAGCATATCTCTGTCTGATTCTGAGAACTTATTTGTAAAAAGCACTGGAGTAGTTAATTTCTGACAGATCATTTGGATGAGTTAGAACATCTGTTCTACAAGACTATTTCTCTGTAGTAGCAAAAATGACAAATTATCAAATTAAAACAACTAGCTTGTAAAAAGCAGTACTGCAGCGCACGTCTGATAGATCACTTAAATGAGTTAGAACATCCAATTTTACAATACCAAGAACCACATGTAAAAGCAAGACTATATTTTTGAAACAAAGATAAAAAGTAATGATCACAAGATTAAGTTCTTTATTTAATTCAAAAGCTTTTGCCTGTGCTGCAGATAGCAACAAAAAAATATAAAAACAAAAACACCATTTCCACGAATTACTGAATATTGAATATATAACCATTAGAAAAATAATTCTCCATGAAAAATGAAATCCCAATTACCAACAAACAATGGTACTAAAGTTATTTTTTTAAAATGTCTAATGGAAGGCGTATTGATTCACATCTGAATTTGCAAAAAAGTATAATCATCAACTTTGAGAAACAATAACAATCAAATAAATCATGGCAGCATATTCATCAGTAGAACAAACAAAGCTCACAAAATGATGCCAACACATTGAAAGCAGCAGGGCCATCCACAGTAAATGTAGAATGGATGAACAAACAAAGTAACGTAGCATAAAGAAAAGTAAAAATTTATAATCATACCTCACTGTTGGATGCATTTCTTTGTTTTGACTACTTGTGTTTTCTGAATTCTCTCCAGGCAATCCTATAGCCTCTGGATCAACAGCTACGCACTTAACCATCCACCCTCGTACACCACTGCAACTTTCACCTGAGTTTATATACACCTACCGTCCCCAGAAACATGAATTATCTCATTCTTCATAGGATGTATGGGTGTAGCAGACTCATCATCCTTGCAGTTACTTTCACCAGAGTGCATATCCGCATCGGTGCAAAACATATTAGTATCCTCTTTCTTAGGAAAGGCACAAGATGTTGTCCCTTCCACTAAATTTCGATCTCCAAGAACTGCATGGTCATGGACCAGATCCATATCTTGGTCTGAAATGATTAGCTCACCTGGAATTTACCTGTCCTTGATGTCTCCATTATCTTCTGACCCAACATTGGACTTAACTGGATTTCATCCAACTTTCTTGAACCGGAACCTTCCATCAAAGAATCGGGACAACAGTGTTTCTTGTTGCAACATTTCTCCTTATTCTTTCACTAATTTAATTTCTTTATGCCGAACTTTATCCATCATATGCTTATCAGGAAACATATCCTCAGCTAATACATCAATTATGCACCCACCATGCCCTTCTACTCTCATTTGACCATCAAGTAATTCCTCAGAAGAATCAATCCTTTCATCTCCAGAGACAATTATTTTACCGCCAGAGGTTCATGATTCTTTCTTTGTTCTGAACAGGAGTTCTGATCCTTGCTATCAGCTAATTTAGCGTTTTGAAGAGGTACATCTTTTGGAAACCTGCTCCCGTTGCATAATTCCTCCCTTAAACCAATAGTTCCATTCAAAAAGAGAATTAATCAAACCTGGGATTTCTACATGCCGAATCTCTGTTCCTCTTCCCGCGTCCAAATCCACCGTGCCCTTCCTCTTTCTTCCCATGCCCGAGTTCCTCCCCCACGATTCCATCACCTTTTCGATCAAAGATAGCATCTTTACCGGTAGAGGAGCTCTCCGGCCCTTCATCCTATCTAGGGTTTGGATCTTTACGAGATTCTTGACGACGACCGAGGAATTCGTCAAGGCAGAGGGAGAATCCGAAACAGAGTGCGATAGGAGACGCTGTCGAGGAGGAATTGCCAGGGGGACGCGAGAAGGGAAACTCGAGAAGCCTTCCATCCGAGGATTTAGGGTTTCGAGCTCCGACGCGCGGCTTCGAACAAGGTCCCCCATCAATTCGAAGTCCCCTCTCTCTCCGATATCCCTTCTTGACCCGTCGGAAACACCAGCGTCCCCGAATAGAATCCTTCTTGGCAGCTCATTATATATAGAGTTCGGGCTGCGGTAGCGTATACCGCCGGAGTAGTTTAAGTGGGTGCCGCTGTCTTTCCGTTAAGTCGGCGCGTGACGTGGGAATTGTTAGGAGCCATTAGAGACGTGCCACGTCGGATAGTAACGTGTGCAGTCGTATCTAAAATTGAAGTTTAGATGGCCTTTTTTTTTTTTTCCTGGTTCAGATGGCATGATCTGACCCGAAAATAGGGCTTTTGGCTTTTACATTCTTGAAATTGCATCTAAACCTTGCCTTCCTCTCTGACTCTCGGGCAATGGGGAACTACGGAAAAGGAAGAGGCAGGACTTCAAACAAAGGATCTCAAGCCCGCAACAATACTATAGAAAACTTTCCCGTGAAGATGGATTCTTTCCTCTCCTTTCTGTGGATCTCATCTCTCTTTTTATCGTAGGTAAATGAAATTGTTGTTTTTTCTTCGGAAGTGGTTTTGTCGTCTTCGGCTTAGACTTTAGTGTTGACCTGTCTTTTCAGCGTAGAAGCTTGCAGGCAGGTTCAGGAGCCACGTTATGTCATGGAGGGTCTGGTTCGGATGGATGAATTATGTTGCAGCCAATCCCTTCATCGTCTGGTCGTCAAAAATGAGCACCTGCAAAAGGAGTCCGCACTGATCGAAGATATCTCTGGTGGAAACCCTCCGACGATCAAATCAGAGAGGAGATTAGGCAACAATAGAAAAGAATCAAGGAACCCAACGAAAGAGAGAGTGAGAGAGAGAGTACACGCTCGAAAGTTTTTTCGACCCCCCCAGTGGCACTGTTGCCTTCCCTGTTTTATAGTAGGGCGCAGCATGGCGCCGTCATTAATGACGTCGACAATAGGAGAATTGTCAAATCGCCGAGGACTGTCAAATCACCGTGGGGCTGTCAAGTCACTAGGGTTGACCCATGTCTTAGGTGGGACAACGCCCCAGGGCAGCTAAGCCGCACGCCGCTGTCAGGACGGACAGCCTCTAGTGGTCGTACGGCATTTGAAGGAGTCGACCGACTGTATGTCGGGGCCTGGTCGAGGAATGCCAGGTGACAGCCCAGGGACCCTCCGATGGATAGTCGGAGGTGTTGCGAGAGTCGGAGATCAGGCTCTCCAGTCTGACTAGTCGGAGGGGAGAGAGAGTCGGCCCAGCCGACATATGTTCGGTCGGGCGGCGTCGGCAGTCGTCGGTCGGCAGAGTCGGGCGCTGGTCAGGCGGGCCCGACGGTGAGTCGGTGTGAGAGGATGGGTCGATATCATGACCCATCGGTGAGTCGGCATCGACGAGTCGGTATCAGGGTCGATCGGTATATCCCAACAGATTAGATTCAGGTCCTAAGGGTAGAAGACCATGTAAGGGCAAGGAAGTTTGGTTGGCCAAATCTTGGTCCGTATTTTGGGTCATTCTGACATGAAACCAAATGTTGACATCCACAATTTTTCTAAAGCTTTGTTTTCAAAAATTGCATTGAATTAAAGAAACCCTTTTTAAATTTTATTTTATGTAATAAAATTTTATTTTGTGTGATATTATTTTAAAATTATGCACACTAGTATTGTGTATATGGAACTCATGCGCTTTTGCAAATGAGCAGCAAATGTAAAAGAATGCATGAATGTTCGGTCTCTATTAGGATCGATAAAATATGATCCAATCCACCAATTCGATCCATGTTCGATTCGTCATAAACATATTTGGATTTAAGCTAAACTGGCTTGGATCATAAATAAATTAATCCATTTAATCTGTTTAATATTTAAATCGAATTTAAATTTTAGATATCTGATCTGTTTAATCCATTTAATATTCATATTAGATTAAATCAAATAACCTATTAAATTTATTTAAAGTCTATTTAATCTATTTAAAATCTGCTTAACTTATTTTTGATCTATTTAATTCGACCTGTTTAATCTGTTTAATCTGCTTAATCTAATTTGACTTATTTAATAAATAGATTAAGCAGTTAGATTGGATTACTTATTTAGTAAATAGCTCAAGTTCAGATATGAAGTTTTGATACGTTTAATAAATAAATTAGATTTGGATTAATGATTTTTTGATCCAATTTGCATTGACCTGATCCATATCCAACCTAACTCTATTCAATTGCCACCCCTAGTATCTACTCTCTAATGTCAAGGGAAACATTGAAAAATTGAAGTAACAAAATGGAAAAGTTTCTAATATAACAAAATATATTGTATTAAAGCATAGATATGTAAAATCACCGACTAAAGTTAAAAACTTAATGATCAGGGGAGAAATCTTGAATGAGAGCATGAGGGCGGATGAAAAACTTAACATTGTCCCTAGCTCATAGGAATCAAAAAACTTAACATTCTTTTTCGGTTGAAGGAATGGTGATTCCAGAGATGATATGATTCCGACCAACACTGGAATGGATCAAGTTGAGATTTTCGTTTCAGCATTCATGGGATGGAATCCGTGATGTCTACATTAATCAAGAAATATCCAGAACTCATGAACGTCTCAATGATCCTGGTGACAAGGTACACCCAAGAGCCGATGGCGATCCATCAAGTTACGCCGGAGGAGGTTGAGAAGGCTTCCCGATACTGCTGTAGTCTTCCACGGCTCAACAGGCTCTATTGGGAGGGAGTACTGGTGCAAAGATAAAAAAACTTTTAGCAGAGCTTTACTTATGAAAACATTGGAATTTGTTGCTTTGGTTGCAGGAAATCAGACATGCAATGGATGGGCGTCATTTCAAGTCAAAGTAATGAGGTGATGGAGAATGAAGAAAGCAAGCTCATGGAGTTTTTTTTTTTTTTTTTTGTTGCTGCTGCTGGTGGGATTTGAAATTTACAAGTAATTAACATCTCGACTCCAGATATTCTGCATCGGATTAATAGCCGATGAAAATTGCACAACATACCTTATTGTGGGATGTGGCGAGCCAAATGTCACACCTGTCTAAATGTTTTGATGGAAGGTGCAATGCATATTTCATAGCGCTGGGGCTGGCTTCGTTGCTACAGATTACAGAGACCATTCGCTTGCTGCTGAAGCTACTCATCTTATATTTTGTCTCACATGCAAAACTTATAGCGGCTTGGCATGCCACTTCGTTCGCTATTGAACATCAATTTCGTGCTAAGGTGACTCTCGTACAATTGTCAATTGGATTGATCATCAATATCTATAACCATTTGTCAAAAAAAAAAAGGAATCCTATGATCATGATTTTTGTCACCCTGCTTGCTTGTTATTTGGGCTGCAGACACTTTTCTCTCGCTAGTTGGGAACCAATATTCATGGAATTATGAGCTTGGGTGAACCTTCTCTCCAGGAGGAATTTTGAACATTAAGGACTAGTTTGGTTGGTCGGAAGCGGCAATTCTCGGGGAGTGAAAGAGAATCTCCTTTGTTTGGTTGAAGTTTTAAAAGGGAGAACTATAAAAAAGCACTTGTCAAGAGAAAATACTTTATATTGATATTTTGGAGGAAATTAAAAAATTCAAAATTCCCTCCACCAACCAATATCTCAACTTTAAACTTGTTTCATCCCATATTGAATAGGAGAAAGCTTGAGAAGAGGTTTATAATGAAACCCTTATCTTGAGTTTTGTTAAGAACTTAGAAGTTTTGGGCCATATTACATATGTGCATGGCCTAACTTGCGTTGTGCCGGTTGTTGCGGCATGGTGGGTCTCATATTTTATTTTTTCTATTTATTTTTTTTTTAATAAATATGATTGTTTTTCTTATTTACTTGGAGATTAATATGATTAACGTTGCTTAACGTTAATCATCAGATTAATATTTTTTACCTATTCATAGAATAATAATTTGATTTAAATCTTTGCCCTTTAGCCAATTAAATATTCTCATTTAATATTTTTACCATTGGATTAGCACAAACAACTAGTTCTTGAGCATCTAAAGTAGACCCTTGGTGAGGGTTGGATGAAAAATTAAAAAAACTTGCTCGCTCTTTTTTTCTAAGTTCTTCTATTCACTCCTAAAGTCTCTCCTACCAAATTCTTTCTCGATCTATTTTTTTACTTTTTCATTATTTTTAACTACTAGATTGAAACTCTGTCATCCTCTCCACGATCGCACCCACAAGGGAGGTCTCCAGTTGTATTTTAGGATAGAATTCTCGAGATTGATCCCGCACGAAGATCGAAAATTAATCGTCTTAGAACAATGGTGCACAACATGCCTTCGGACAAATTATCTTTGTTGATTCCCTTTAAGTTTTTATTAAAGTTAATTTGATAATAGATTTTAATTATTAATTCAATTGAATTGCAATTGGCTATCATGAGAAACAAATTTAATTGCATATTTCAAACACTTCCCATATTTTGGATCTATTTAAGTTGTTGAACCCAAAATCCCATAGGATTCATAAATTGACCCAGTATAACCATCAAAAAATATTAAGTTAGAGACTGGGTGAAACCTATGTTTATAATCATTTAAAATAATCTTTTATATGGGCTGATCCAAATCCCATAGGGATAAAGTTGAGGTTATTTTTTTTTTCTTATGGGATTCGGACCGGTCTATTCTAAAAACCCCTAAATATTAGGAATATAAGCCTAGTCGAGGCTTTTTTTTTTTTTTTTTTAAATTACATTAGTCTAAACCTATGAATCTCAAATATAAACCACTTTTTCATGATTAATTACATATATCAACACTATATTACTAGGCATCATATTTACAGGAAATAGCTAAAAAGTTTCTTCCTACGAAGCAAACAAGCCATAATTGTAAGAGTTGACATAGCACATTGTACTTATGTGGGAGCTCAGTAATACATACACATATACATGCACACATACATATACATATACATGCACACATACATACATACACACACACACATACAGGCATGCATATGCTACATGTATACTGCAATGCAAGTGTTGCATAATGCTTCATTTCTAATTTTTAAGTAACATTTCAAACACCAAAATTTATTTCGGAAGGTAAAAGGAGGCTCAACTGAGCCACCCAGGTTTATTTTTCACGAACAGAGGAAAGCAGAGGTTACAATTGCTGTCACTTGGTCGCAGCAAACAAAAACACGGTAGGGTTGCAGGAAGAACATGAGAATGTTGCCAGAGACGAGCTAAAGAAGAGCCGAAGAAAAACAGAGCGATCAGAGAAGAAAGATTGCGATGACAAACTAAAGAGTCCCTCCAATCTAAAAAACACCAAAAGTGAAGGATACCATTTTCCTCATCAAATTAAATTTCTCAAAGCCGTCAACAACTGATCTCGCGCACGCAAGCATGATGGATTAAAGTTCTTTGTTCTCCAACGCATCCAAAGATCTCACGACTTGTTACTTTCGTTTCTATCAAGATTAGATTGAAAACTGCGATACACTTCAAGGTATATATGTCCCACGTCTACGAAGAGTAGGAGATCCAGTATTAAGAGTTTCTTATGATATTGGATGCCATGCAATCTATCGAAGCTAAACTTTTTCGCTGTCTACTCTATTTAACATATTATAAATTCCTTTATTTGAACACTCAAGGGAATCTCTAGGCAATTCTGTCATTCCCATGCATTTAAAGACACTTCATAGCAAGCAAAGAGTCATCATTCCCTCTTCTTTCATGTCTTTCTGAGGTTCCTTCGTCTGGCCTACTACCAACATAGCTTTCCCCGGGGGGTTATAGGTAAACAGTCCTCTTCTTTTCCAATAAAAAGCGTTGCTAAGAATTCTCTGTCCTATTGCAACGTTCACATGAATCGCTGCCAGTTTGCCGTAGGATATTTATTTCTTTTGTCCATACATGTCGTCCGTCTAGCGCCCAGAGCTAGCTAGATAGCAGATTGACATTAAATTCTAAACAGAGGTACTTCTAGTCCCTTCAGAATCAAGTTGTGATCCATTCCAAACTTTTGCTGCTTTAATTGACTTGGCTCATTTGTTGTATCCATCCTGCCATCCTGGGAAAGGGGGGGGGGGGGGGGGGGTGGGGTTGGTGGTGTGTGTTGTGGGTGCGCGCATTCGTACCTAGAATTTCACGTATAGGATATGACCAATAAATATAGGTGCAAGCACCAAGCATATGCAGTCAATATATATGGCAATCTGATCGGAATAATTAAATGATGCACCATGATAAGAAATTACGCATTTTAAGCGACAGAGAGAGAGAGAGAGAGAGAGACTGATGACACATTATTTTCAAGGAAATATACATTAAACCTTTGCACAGAGAGAGAGAGAGAGAGAGAGAGAGAGAGAGACTGATAACATATAAAGGTGCAACACATTATTTTTAAGGAAATATATATTAAAGTTTTGCATATATAGATAGCAAGCATTTAACACAGAACTTACACATCACATATATGGCCAACAAGCATGTCACAAAGATTAGAAGGTATACAAGTAGCAACATAAAAGCAATTTTCCATTGAAGGGGGCATATTCTGCTTCTGTCCATGGGTCAGCAAACTTAATCAGATAGCAACTTTAAGGCGCATTTCCATGTGACAAGGTTCTTCCTAGCTAGTCTTCACTTCCACAACCTTTTATAAAACTTATGTAAACTTCTTATATCATCCATATACGACATGCTGGTTTTAAAGAGAAGGAAAAAAGAAAACCATGAAATGCCAACCTCTTAGGGAACCCAATGTGGTTGCAAGCTAGGAATCATGGCAAGGCTATCATCCGACACCTCTCCAGATGAAGACGATCCCATGATCATATCCATGAAGTCCATTGGATTTGTTGAATCTGGAGGCTTGTATTGGTGAGGAAGAGTCAGAAAAGATGGGAGTCCAGCATTTGCATCGATCTCATGTGACACTGACAAAGATGGAATGGTGCATTCTTGGGTATCCACTGACTGATCGTAGGCGACCACAAACTTGGAACTGCTACATTGAGTTTCCGCATACCGCAAGGAGACAATCTCGTCGTTATACACCGGAGCACCGGCGTAGCCCTCCACTCGATGCCGGTGATCATTGGGGTTTTGATGAAGCTGACGAGGGTCCGAAGGCCATGTGGAACTATAAGAAGCTTGTAATGGAGAGGGTGCACATGCCCTATCGACAATGTAGGCAGTCATGTCATGGCCATCATAACCATGTGGTGTGGATGTTGCATCCAGAGTATAGTAATGGTCTTGGGCACAAAACAGCTGGTTTATGTACGACCTCATTGGTAATAACTCATCGCCGGTGGAAGATATCGGGTTGACGCCATCCATAGCATGAGACATGAGCTTCTTCTTTATGGTGGAGTTCCAGAAGTTCTTCACCTCATTGTCTGTTCTTCCAGGGAGGTGCTTTGCTATCTGTGCCCATCTGTAGGAAACCACGCACTTCTATAGCAGAAGAAGAATTTCTTAACAAAGGAGAAGTGGAAGAAGAAGGAAAAAGAATACTATAACCTGTTTCCTAGCACTCTGTGGAGTTCAATGATGAGAGATTCTTCTTGGGGAGAGAAGCTTCCTCTTTTTAAATCTGGCCTTAGATAATTGATCCATCTTAGCCTGCAACTTTTGCCACATCTTTGCAGTCCTGAACCATAGCCAAATGAACGATAAAAGAAGATGATAATTTGTGGGGGCGCACAAATTAAGAAACACGCACCCTAGGGTTGGGGGGGGGGGTGTTGTGGTGAGGATGAAGGATGCACCAATATGAAGTTAATGCAGACAAACAAAGTTTAAAAACGTCACACGGTGCACGTAACTAGTAGAGGAGGTAAACGTATTATGGGTAAGTGTTTAAGCTTACAATCTTAAACGAAAGGCTGGGTTCGATGCATATCAGTACTTTTGATATAAGCATGAATGCAGTAGATAATATTTATGAAAGAGAGGAGCTGCACCTGCTCGTCTTGGGACAGAGCTCCAGCAACCATGGCCATAGGTGGAGATGTACTTTATGAGTTTCTCATCTTCCTCTGGTGACCAGAGGCCCCTCCTAACCTTTTGCTTGTTGCAGCATGAGTGATGACCCATTTTCTTAGTTGCAACCTCCTCCTCCTCTCCTCCTCTTCCTTTGCTTCCTTCAGGCTTCACTCATGCTCCTACCACGCAAGCCAACCACAACTACATGGAAAAAGGAAGACTGAGTGACAAAAACCACAAAAGAGGAAGAAAAGGGGAAGTTGAGGAGAAAGAAAGAGAGGCACTCCTACTTCCTATGTCCTGACCCCAGCTTTATCTCTGAAACCCCTCAGCGGAGTGATGCAGAGTTGTGATCTGAGGTGGGTTTCCTGGTGGTGAATTTAATGTGGGTGGGGGCACTAAGATGACTCGTACGCAGCATGCGGGGGCCGAGGAACTTGCTTGCCAGTGTGACAACGCAAAATTTCTATTTATTTGTGGTTTTTTCATCAGTCGGCAGGAAGGGTTGTTTGGTTGTTTCATTTTTCTCGTAGCCTCGCAGTTCACAAGTCTTTAGTAGCATAACAACAATGTTGATTTTCTTTAGGAAATTCCACGGACTAGGCTGGACCAATAGCACGCTTTTTGAGTGTGGATGGCGTGGTGCGTTTTCTATTCTTTTCACACATAGAAATTATCTCTAAGGTCATTAAATGAGCAGCTTAAGTGTGAAAGGATGGCAGCATCAAGATCTATATATGTCCTTTAGACTAGTAGTCATTTGCTGCTCCTCACTTCTTTATTCGAAGGGCCTGTTTGGATGCCCGAATAAAATATCCACATGGAAAAGGGAGAGTGGAGATTTGATGCAATCAGGGAAGCTCTCGGATCTAGCAATCCCGGAAATATCGAACTCCTCTCATCCTTTCATCGAGATATAAGGATTATTCAGGGAATAAAACTTATCCACAGTATCAAGTCATTCATATAGATTTATTTCTTCCGAATATATTCGCCAATCACTTTTACCAGAGTTTGAAGGAATGCATGCCTATTCTCTAATTAGTCCCTGTTTATAAGAAAATACAAATTTTAATTAGTGTGCAACCAGGATCGACATCCAAATATCCAGTAACATATATGGAATGGTTGATTTTAAGTGGGAAGAAATCGCAACAAAAACTATTTTTGGATCGATCAAAATCTTAGGCTTTATAAATTTCCCACTGTATATAGAAGACTTGGCTGCTGATTTTGGGTGGGGCCCCAGAACATCACTTGAGGGATACTCTATGCGTTGCAGCTCCCACAGGAGAAACTAATCTCGGTTTGAAAGTCGCGTCTTCGATGCTATTAGCGTGTCCAGGAGGCCTCGGCTGCTTAGAACCACCCAAGGGTACGAGTGCATGGCCCATGCAATCCCAAAAAGGAAAGCAAAACAGGTTACGTACGTGAGTCGGATCTCTCGATCTCGCCCGGAAGCGTAGGTCTAAAGGCTCGTGTGTACGTGTTGTTGCCTTCAATTGGCTGGGGCCAGGCAATGCCTACTAAGGGGCAATCGACCCACCGGTCTCGGTTCGTTGAGGCAGAGATGGGGACACCACAAGCTTTTCTTCCCTCCTTTCCCCTCCATGATCAGATGCGAGGCCTTAACTGCCAATTCTTTCAAGCCCTTTTCCTGTCTCCGTTGTCGCTTTTGTTGTTGTGACTTCCTTGTGAACTAGGTGTTATTTTTCTTTCATTTCTTATATTGGAAAAAAACAAGAAGCAGCCTTTAATGTGAAATTGTGAATATATAGAATGGTTTGCCCTGAATATCCTTAGTTATCCCGGGTAATATGATAAGCATTCACCGAGGGAATTTTGGATGATCAGATGGTAAGCTAGCTTGCAATTGCTCAGTAGAAAATTGTTCTTTACAGAGCTTTAATTGGCAGAATGTATCACAAATCAATTGGAAGTATATGGAGTCATGCATTGCCATCACTAGGCCAAATCCAAAGGTATGGAGTCCATGGCTCCAAGATAACATGGACTTGAAGGCTGGATGGAATAAGCACGAGTCATTGATCACTATATGAAGTTCGAGAAGTGAGGCTTTGCATTTAGTTGGCCTGCAGCATGCCACAAATTAAATGGCATTTTCAGCCTCAATTTGGCATAGTTCAACGTTCCTTCCCTTGCTTTTTTTTTTTTGCGAAGGGTAATTGATATACAAGAGAAAGTGTTGGAGAGAGTTCAAAGCAAGCCGGCTTAATTTTTAGGGAGTTTAATTTTAAGAAATGATCTTCTAGCGTAGAGAGCTTGACATTAATGTTGATGGAGGATGATACTATTAACTTTCTTATCTGATGAGATGAGGACAAGTGCGGGTGTAAGTAGGAAGAAGCATATGATGGTAAGAGATAGATTCTATCCAGATCCAAAACCAAAGTAAATATTGGCATTATTTTCTTCTTTTAAAGGAATGTTCCCACGCAGGACTGAAAAGAAAGCTCTTAACTAAGTAGAAATAGATTGATGAAATAGACATAAAATAAAGAAGACGGCTCATTCTTGACCATCAACCTATTTTGATGTCAACAGTCTGTTGCGCCTCCGTGTAATTACATCCCATTCTATATTGGAAAAAAAAAAAAAAAATGCTACAAGGTAAAAATGGGGGAAGACAAGACATGCGAATCAAAACAATGGTGGTGATATATGAATGAATCCACATGAGTTAATACTGTGGTACCGTCACTCCCATTTGTCTCCAAAACATTAAAGATCATCCCATCAATATAGAACTATAGAAGGCAATGCCTTCGAGAGAAAGCAGTTCATGTGTCAACTTCAAGAGGTCAGACTAAATTCACCAAAATGATTTGGGCAAACGAGGGAGCATCACCTATTCGTTAGACTTTTGGACTTTTCATGCATGGATATGTGGGAGAAGATATATAGTGAAGTTGGGATTTGCTTTGTCTTCTTTCACATGCTTATGTGCAACTAATGGCAAGGAGATCCCCAACTGCCAAAAGTCATAAAAATACTGTAGAAATATAAGAAGGATGAGGTCTGGAGGGTCGATAGAAGAAAGAGTAAGGAGAATGGGGTGCCGAGCTCTGTCTTTGAGTAGAAGAGTGGGTTTTCTCCCATGGGTATTGCCATGAAGAGAAGGAAAGTAGCGTTTGCGGGATAGTCTCAAGAAAGACCACCTTGCTCTCTCTACGCTTCTAAACCAATAATATGTCATCTTTGAAATTCTGTAATTATTGCATAAGGATTAGGTTACTTGCTTTGGAATTCCCATGCATCAGTCCTAATCAGACTTTAATACACAATTATGGAATCCTCCATCATCCTCCACTGAAAAAATTACTACTTGTCGACATTCTATTGGCGGTATGAAGAGTTGGAATGATCTCTTCATGAAATTTTCCTAGATTTCTCTAGATCGCCAATTAAAAAGAAACAAGGCCCCTAAAAACCATGGACTAATTGCTAGGAAAATGAAGTAAGAACCCAGCAACGCAACTGTAAAATTTGTTTTTTTTGGGGGCAAAAAAAAAAAAAGAGAAAGAAAGAAAATCAACATCTTGGCAGGTTCCCTTTATTTCTTCCACCTCAAGCATGACATCTAGCATGCATCCTGCCAGGTTCAGTTGTATTCCCATTTTCAGTTCTATAAGCAATGAGCAAGAGGGAATTAGCTTCCTAATTATAGTAATGCCAATAAATGGAATTCATGGGCACCAGTTCATAAAGGAAGAATTCTAAGGGGCAGGTCCACCATAAGAACGGTTTCAGCGAATTTAATCGCAGGATGTACAAGAGATTGACAGCCGCATCAAAAGGTCTAAAGAGAAGATTTGGGACACAAGTTGTTATCTTGTGTGCTTTTTCTAGGAAGTAAATTGCACCGCATCGATCTCCTAGGGAATCTGCTGGAATTTTAGCATTTGGTCTTGATGTCCAACCCTAATATTGCATTTTACTACTATTTTATGCATACAACATCTCGATGCCCTGCCTAAATGAAAAATGAAAAGGCCTTAATTTCCATCAAAAATGAAATGCCACTGCTTAATTTCCATTAGTACCCCAGCAGAGCAAACACGATGACCAGTGCGAAGATGGTGCGAAATTTGCTTAAATGGTCTCCAAATTATTTCTGTAAAATAGCTATGTAGTCGCCGCATCACGGTTTCTCAAGCTCGCACACTTCATCCACGATCATCTCACCATGTGTGCCAGCAGGTGAAGTCTAACAATTGGACACATCTTTGGTGCACAAACTGAGTACAAGATTATGGTGCACCACTATCCATTACTAGCATCCGGAGATCCACCGTGGATCTATAGTGAAATCATCCTACTAGATGATTCATTTCATCCTAAGTCCATGATGAACCGGTCCAATTGGTACTTTCACCGTCACCATGCGCCACCAAAATTAGCAGCCACACGCGAAATCCTCAGCCCTACCAACATGGGCTTCTTAAAATGACATGTAGCAATGCATTAAAAAAAAAGTAATTCTTTGTATACCACCCTCGGTGTAATAAATCCGACGTGGAGTGCACCAGATGTTACGATTGGGCCATATGGCGTCTATGTGGAAGATGGGACCGGACCTTATTCTGTGCTAAAAAAATGGAGGCACCCATCCCTCTGATCATAATGTTCATTAAATGCATGTCACGGTCCGTATTTTTAAATTTTTTAGATGAAAATGCTCTTTCCCTCCATCGAAAGTAATATTTTTGGCTTTTCACGCTCTCTCACTTGACCATTCAAATGCTGCCACTCTCTTTCCATCCTCGAAGTCGCTCTCTTTCCTTCCTGAGCTCTAGAGCATTCCAGATCGATCCTGTTCCGACTGTTTCATGTGATAGAAGGTTTTGGACAGTATCTTTTTTTCAAAACTGCTCGACGACAGCATATCGGACAAGTCAGAAAGTAAAAACACCATTGCCACCCAATTTTTTTTAAAAATAATTTATTTATCATAGCATCTTCATGTGTAGTTAGTCGAAGTTAATACCTTGGCTAGATTCCACGTTGACCTCTGCCTTCGGTTTTAACCCCCGGTCATCATGGTCTTCTCTCTTTTTTTTTTTCAGTAGTTTATTTATTACAACGTCTTCATGGATAGTTAAACAAAGTCATTACCTAGGCTAGATTCCACATCAAGTTCTGCCTTCAGTCCTAATGTTGAAATAGTTCTCGATGACATCTTTTCAGACAAATATACTATCACGCCCTCCGATTATGACATCTCGCAAATCAAGTATGATATCTTAGAGCTAAAGATGGTCGTACAGTTGATTGTGACATCCACTGAGCTGATTATGACTTTTCGTGATTCTTCTATAATATCTTAGAACACCTTTTTTTTAGTAGGAGAACGACATCCCATACTCTTTTCACTTCATGACATCCTGGGTGCAGATTATGACTTACTGCAGTCATAGGATGTTCCATCAATATTTCATAACTGTCAGTACTGTTTCATGATTTTCGATGCTGTTTTAAGACTTCCTCCACTATTTTATGACTTTCGGCATTCCTTTATAAATTCCGTCATTGTTCCATGACATCCTGCACTATTTTATAAATTTTTGCATTCATTCATGACTTTCAGTATTGTTTCATGACTTCCTACTCTGTTTCATTACTTTCTTTTCCATTTTATGATATCTAGCACTGTTTCATGACTCTCTGCATTATTTTATGACATCTGACATTGTTTCATGATTTTTTATTTTGCTTTATAACTTTTTCTACTGTTTCATGACATCCAGCATTGTTTCATGAGACTCTACACTATTTTATGACTTCCAGCACTGGTTTATCAATTTTTCTACTATTTTCTGACATCATACATTATTTTATGACTTCCTTCACTGTTTTATGACTTCAATATTTATGACTCTCTGCACTGTTTTATCACTTTTTATTTTGTGTTACAACTTTTCACACTATTTTATGACTTCCAACAACGTGTGATGTCTTTCTACATTAATTTTATGACTTTCTCTACTATTTTTTTGATATCCATCACTGTTTCATGACTTCCACCAATGTTTCATGACTTCCAACATGATTTTATCAATTTCTTCACTATTTTATTAATTCCGATATTATTTTATGACATCTGACGTCACTATTTTATGTCTTTCTCCATTAATTTATGACTTCCAATACTGTTTCCTATTTGATTCACTATTTCATGAACTCTGTCAATATTTTATGACTTTCGATGCCGTTTTATGACTTCCAGCATTCTTTCATGACTTCTTGTTCTCTTTTATGATTTTCTTCACTCTTTCATAATATCTAGCAATGTCTCTTTGTATCGTTTTATGGCTTTCGATATTATTTCAGGACTTCTTATCCTATTTTATGACTTCCTCTATTATTTTATGACATCCTGCACTGTTTTATAACTTCTTCTACTGTTTCTATTGTTTTATAACATCCGACATCATTTAATGAATTTATTTACTGTTTTATGATTTTCGGAGCTATTTGATGACTTCCAATAATATTTTACAACTTTCTACAATATCTTATGACTTCAGCAATTGTTTCATGACTTGATATTCTGTTTCATGACTTTCAGCACTGTTTCATGACTTCCTGTATTGTTTCATGACTTACGACATTATACTACAAGAAAAGAATATTTTTGCGATGGAATTATTTACGATAAAAGTTATTTTCATCGTCAATAAGAATATTTACGATGAAAAATTAAATTTATTATAAATAATAAAATATTTATGATAAAAATAATTTTTTATTGTAAATACTTTCATATTAGCAATGAAAAAATTTCATCATAAATACCCAATATTTGTGACGAATATTTTCATTATAAATAATACATCATTTATTTTAATTTTAAATTTTTAAATATTCATAATAAAAATATTTTTATCATAAATAATTTAAGTATTTATGATAAAAAATATTTTTTTCATCAACAATAACCTTATTCCGAATGAAAATCTTTCGTCGCCAATGTTTGAAAAAAAATAAAAGATTTAAAAAATTCAAAAATTAAAGATTATTTGTGATGAAAAATTTTTGATGTAAATAATTTAAGTATTTATGATAAAAAAATACTTTTTTATCGATAATAATCTTATTCCCAATGAAAATATTTTATCATCAATATTTAAAAAAATAAAAAAATTTAAAAAATTTAAAAATTTAAAATTATTTGCAATGAAAAGTTTTCATCATAAATCATTGAGTATTTACGATGAAAATATATTTTCATCATAAATACTCAATTATTTATGATGAAAAATTTTTATCGTCAATATTTTTTTTAAAAAAAAAAATTTAAAATTAAAGATTATTTATGATGAAAATATTGTATGATAAATAATTGATTATTTATGTTAAAAATCTATTTTCATCATAAATACTTGATTATTTACGATGAAAAAATTTCATCATCTATATTTTGAAAAAAAAATTAAAAAATTATAGATTATTTATGATAAAAATATTTCATCATAAATAATCAAATATTTATAATTAAAAATAATTTTTATCTTAAATACTCAATTATTTATGATGAAACTATTTTCATCGTCAATATTTTGAAAAAAATAAAAAATTATAGATTATTTATGATGAACATATTGCGTCATAAATAATTTAGTATTTACGATGAAAAGATCTTTCCATCATAAATACTAGATTATTTACGATAAAAAATTTTCATCACCAATATTTTAAAAAATTAAAAATTTAAAAAAATAAAAAATTATAGATTTTTTTTGATAAAAATTTTTCATCATAAATAATCAAATATTTATGATAAAATTTATTTTTTATTATAAATACTTAATTATTTACGATGAAAAATTTTCATCGCCAATATTTTGAAAAAAATTAAGAAATTTAAAAATTACTCATTATTTGCAACAAAATTTTTTCATCGTAAATAACTTTTATTTAAGATGAAACTTTTATTTTCATCGTAAATATTCGATTATTTACGATGAATATATTTTCATCGCTAATAATTAAAAAAAATTAGATATTTAAAAAAAATTAAAAGTTCGTTATTATTTGTGATGAAAATTTTTCATCGTAAATAAGCAGTTTTTATGATGAAAATTTAATTTTCATCGTAAATAACTATTATTTTTGATGAAAAATTTTTATCATCAATAGTTAAAAAATTAATAATTAAAAAAAATTAAAAATTAATTATTATTTATAAATTAGAATGAATAGATCATTTTAAATGAAATGAGCTATACGTTTATTTGCGATGTAAAATTTATCTGTTCATCGCTGTCACTGTTACTAGTGATATCAATAAATCTTTCTGATGGAGTGTCCGCCTTAAGCTACATGAAAGAAGTCTCCTTTCATGTAGAAATCATATATAGTTAAGTAGCACATTCTAGCATGACTTCCACGATCTCAAAAGATACCGTACTTTTTGCATCGATCGACGCTCAAATGTATCTATGTAGGAGTTCCAATTATGAGAAGATAAATAATATAAGCACTCATCTTTCTAGTAATGCAAAGCATAAATATGAGCTTATGCTTTATAACGCAACTTGCACTACCCGCAGGTCTGCTTTGATTCTGCTTAATTGCTATATTTTTAATGCTCACATAATTTTTAAAAAATTTCTCAAGCTCGATCCTTACATGCATGTAATATACGAGCTTTTAGACCTCTAACTTCTTGTTCCTATCCTATCCTCCAAATCTAAATCTTGATGGACTTCTCTTGCGATCTCAAAATCATCACGATATTCTTATACTCTGACTTTCGAAATGAGGACTTCAAGAAGAAGACAAGCTGTTCTTATAACAATTATTAGCGATGTAAATTAAACTTTTCATCGTAATTATATTTTTTATTTACATAATTTTTTTGAGAGAAAAAAATTTTTTTGAAAGAAAAATTTTAAATTAACTATTTATATATATATATTGATTAATAAAAAAGTAAATTTTTTGATGAAATTATTTTAAAAAAAAATTTTAGACCAAAAGTTTTTTAGATTAAAAATAATTAATTTTATTTTTCACCATGAATATTTTTTAATGTCATTTTTTTGTTAAATTTTTTGGATGAAAAATTTTCTTGGTGAAAAAAATTTAAAAATTATTTTTTATGAAATAAATATTGGAAAGATATTTAATTATTAGTGACGTAAATCAAATTTTCATCACAAAAAGTCTTTAAATTTTTTATCAAATTTTTTAAAAAATATATTTATGACATAAATATATTTTTCATCGATAAGCATATTTTAAAAATATTATTTTAATCAATTTTTAGGAATAAAAAATTTAGTAAATAAAAAAAAATTAGCGATGAAAATAATTTTCATTGAAAAAACTATTTTAAAAATAATTTTTTTATTATTTTGGTGAAAAAATTGTTAGAGAAATTTTTTTATGATATTTATTAGTGATGAAAATTAAATTTTCGTTGCTAATAATTTAATTAATGATGAAATTTTTTTTCATCATTAATAATTTATTTTTGGATGAAATGTTTTTAGAGAAAAAAAATTTTTAGTGAAAAAAATTTTTGGCAGAAATTATTAGCGATGAAAAATAATTTTTTATTGCTAATAATATTATTAACGATGAAATTTTTTATTTTCTTCGATAATATTTTTTTTCAAGAAAAAAATTTTTTAGTGGAGAATTTTTTTTAGTGAAAATTATTGACGATGAAAATCTAATTTTCCTTGCTAATGGGGTTATTAATGATGAATTTTTTTTATCATCAATAATTTTTTTTACAGAAAAAATATTTTTAGTGAAATTTTTTTTTGATGAGAATTATTGACGATGAAAATAATTTTTTATCGCTAATAATAGTATTAGCGACAAAAATTTATGTTGTTAGTATTCAATGCACATCAACTCGATGTCCTTTCGTGCGAAATCCTCTTCCTTTTTCTCCCTCTCCCCTCTCCTCTCCCTCTCCCCTCTCCCTTTCCTCTCTCCCTCTCCGAGCTCTCCCCCACTCTTTTCCCGCCGGCAAGCCCCTCTCTCCCATTGCTGCCGCCATTGCTGCCCGCACCGTTGTCGTCCGAACCTCTGATGTTGCTGCTGCCGTCCGCCATCCGTCGAAGGTAAGCAAACTTGAAACCTTTTTTTTTTGGTTGATCGGGGCATCGGGAGGAGGAGAGGGGGCTGTGGGCAGCTAGGGAGGGTGCTGTAGGCGGTCGGGGAGGGGGTCGATCGAGGAGGGCTAGGTCGGCTGGGGAGGGTGCTGTGGGTGGCCGAGGAGGGGGTCGATCGAGGAGGGGGTCGGGCGGGGAGGGTGCCATGGGCAGGGAGGGTGTCGTGGGCGATCGGGGAGGGCTGGGTGATGGAGGGGAGGGGGTCGATCGAGGAGGGGTGGGTGGCGATGGGTAGGGGGTCGGCCGGGGAGGGGTAGGTGATGGCTGGGAGGGAGGAAGGGGGAAGAGAGAAATGAGGGGAAAAAAGTTAAAAAAGATAAAAAAAATAAAAAAAATAAAATATAGATCAAATATTTTATTATTTGATTAATAATAATAAAATCTGGATCACGATCTGAATTGGATGGAGGTCGGGATCTGGATCGAGATCTCGATTCAGATTGGGATCCAGATCGGGATCTGAACAAGATTCAAGTTGGAATCCGAGTCGCGAGGGGTTGGAGAAGGTGGTGGTACTGCAGGGGATGGATCACGAGAGGTGGGTGACGGTGGTGGTGCCGTCGGAGCTGGGGTCACGAGGGTCGAGTCTAGGTGGCGGGGGGTGGGTGACGGCGCTAGCGCCATGGGAGCGGAGGTCGTGGGCGGCCGAGTCTGGAGCTCGTTTTGAAGAAAAAATATTTTTAAAAAAAATAGTTTTAGATAATTTTTTTAAAAAAAATAAAAAAAATATTTATTATTTTTAGATAAAAAATATTTTTAAAAAAAATATAAAACCATCGGAATCTCGAGATTAGGTTTCGTGTTATTATTTTATGTTAATATTATTTTGCATACTCAACTACTTATAGTTTATTTTATATTTATTGCATAAATTTTTTAATGTTACTGCTGAAATTTATAATTTTTTTTTATTCTACCAGCACAATGCATATTACTTTTGCTTATTATAATTTAATTATTTGATATGCTATTTGTATGCTTTTACTTATTATAATTAAATATAAAAAATATTTTTATTTTAAAAAAAATTCTATTGAAATTTTTGATGAAAAAATTTTAATACAGAGCTACTCTTTTTTGATAAATTAGAAATTTATCTTTGAATGTATGTTCAGAGATAGTAGTTAAATTGCATTGAGCCGTAGATTCCTATTCAAGAGTCGATTTTGATCGAGATCGACTCTTGGATATCCCGTATTCAAATTTTTAAAAAAAATAATAATTTTATTATTATTAATAGTTGATATTTTATTTTATTATGTAGTACTCAGCAGTTATCTATCCACTATTCTCCGGATACATGGTGGATAGGATGCGTAGGCACCATATTTACGTCGTATACTTGAAGAACCATAGAGAGATGCTGTCAAAATTTTTATAATAATAAAATAAAATATCAAATAATAATAATAAAATTATTATTTTTTTAAAAAGGATAGAGCCACACCTGTTAGTAATGATTTGAAATGGATAGGATCATGCATTTTTGCTTCATTAAATTGGTGGAAGGAGATTTTTTATGTTATTGTTCAATCTGTGTTCTTTAATACATGCTATTTTGTATAAAATGATCCGTGTCCGGTTCTGGATCAGAATTTCATCTGAAATCTGGATCGAGATTTGATCCGAAATTCAGATCGAGATTCAGTTCAGATGATTACCATGAAAAATTTTTTTATTGTTAATAATT
The DNA here is from genome assembly GCF_000442705.2 of Elaeis guineensis. Lineage (NCBI taxonomy): Eukaryota > Viridiplantae > Streptophyta > Magnoliopsida > Arecales > Arecaceae > Elaeis > Elaeis guineensis. The sequence goes on along the minus strand of NC_025994.2, from coordinate 122,936,701 downwards.
TTCATATTTGTTGTTAGATGATATCGACAAAAGTTGGATGAATGCTAGAGATATTTTTTTACTTGAATATCAAAAAGGTGTTTGAGATTTTATTGAGTTTGCACGGCATAGGACTGACAGTACTAGTCAAATAAAGTGTCCATGCAAGAGATGTGTCAGTATGGTATATCGTTACATAATACTTGTTGAGGAGCATCTGCTACGTTATGGTATAAATAAGAAGTATACTTGCTAGATATGGCATAAGGAGGGTGATCCGAATGAAGTTATGCATGATGATGACGATATTGAAGATGATAGTGATACTGCTGAACCTATCGAATATAGTGATATAGGAGAACTATTGGATGATTTACATAAGGATGCTTGTTCGAATGTATGTATGAGTACTAGTGCATCTGAAGGCAAGTCTGATCATGAACATAATATCCGATTTGAGGTAAAAGAGACTTCTAAATAATTTATAAAACTTGTAAGGGATGTGCGAGAGCCACTCTATCCAAATTATATAAAATTCTTTAAGTTAGAGTTTTTGATAAAATTATTTCATATTAAAATTGTGAACCGATAGAGTCAGAAGTCATTTGATCAAAATTTGACATTCATTAAAGCAGCTCTTTTCGATGGAGAGAGACTTTCAAAATCATATTCTGAAGCAAAAATATACATGCGAAAATTGAGACTTGGCTATATTCCTATACATGCCTGCAAAAATGACTGTATATTATTTCATAAGAATATCCGAAATATGATGAGCCTAGGTACAAAATCGATAATAGGAAAGAAAAAAAGATACCTTAAAAAATTTTAAGATATTTTTCATTGATTTCAAGACTTCAAAGATTGTATATGTCTAGAAAGACAGCTGAAAAAATGAGATGGCATTATGAGCAGTGGATTTTAGAGGAGAACATACTTAACCATCCGACCGACTTCGTAGTGTGGAAAGATTTCGATGCAAAGCATCCATACTTTGCAAGTGATCCACGCAATATCCAACTTGGTCTAGCGACAGATAGATTTAATCTCTTTGACAATTTGAGTACTTTCTACAGTATATGGCCTGTGATGCTAGTTGTATATAATATATCACCTTGGAAGTGCATGAAAGAACTATTTATTTTTATGTCACTGTTGATTTCGAGTCTGAAAACATCAAGTAATGAAATTGATGTATATCTACGATCGTTAATCGATGATCTGAAGGAGCTATAGAAAAATGGAGTACAGACATATGATTCTGTGAGTTAAAAAAATTTTAAGTTGTATTCTTCCATTTTATATACCATAAATGATTTTTCTGCATATGAAAATTTTTTTGGATGGAGCACCAAAGGATATCTGACATATCCAATATGCAATAAGGATGCATCCTTCTTACATTTAAAGCATGGACGAAAAATATGCTTCATGGGTCATCGCTGGTTTCTACCTGATAATATTCTTGGAGGACTCATTACAACTAATATTTTGATGATAAGTACGACCGACATTCGCCACCTAAGAAATTAAGTGGAGCACAAAGTTTAGAACAACTTGAAATCATTGGAAATGTCTAATTTGAAAAGATATCAGATACTTGCAAGTGGATGCATACTAAAGCTGAGCTGAATTGAACAAAGTGAAGCATCTTTTTTAAATTACCGTATTGGAAGTAGCTACTACTTCATCATAATCTGGATGTAATGTACATTGAGAAGAATATTTATGATAATATCATCGGTACTATATTGTACATCTCAGAAAAAATAAAAGAGAGTACAAAAGCTCGCCTTGATTTGCAGAAAATGAAAATTCGATCGGAGTTGCATTTAGTTCGTCAAGGTGATAAATTTTTTATGCCACCTGCATGTTATTCGCTGTCTGACGAGAAAAAGAAGAATTTCTGTGGATGGTTCAAAATCGTAAAATTTTCTGATGCATATGCTTCAATCATATCATGGTGTGTTGGAAACAACGACGGTAATATCTCTGGAATGAAAAGTCATAACTTCCATCTGATGATACAACGCTTGCTTCCTATGGTAATGCGTGGCTATTTAGGGGGTGATGTTCAAACTGCATTAATTGAGTTGGGAGTGTTCTTCCGATAACTGTATTATCAAAAATTGAAGATTAACTTATTTGAAAAATTTGAGAAGGATATCATACTCATCCTTTGTAAGTTAGAAAAAAAATCTTCTACCATCATTTTTTGATGTTATGGTGCATCTAGCTATTCATCTTCCAAAGAAAGCTCTTTTGGTTGGATCGATATATTATCGATGGATATATCCTATTGAAAGGTAAAGAAATTGTATGCACTTTATCATATCAGTTATAAAATATAAATATATTTTTAAAATTTAAATTTATTTTTATTTACAGATTCTTGTGTACTCTAAAAAAGTATGTGCGCAATAAAGCACGGCCTGAAGGATCTATAGCGGAAGCATATGTAGCTATAGAGTATATCACATTCTGCTTCATGTATCTTGACGATGTTGAAACAAGATTCAATCGTACATATCGTAATGCAGATCATAAATGGGATGATAATGAATCGACGCTATTTATATTTAAACAAACGGTTCGATCCATTGGTGAAAGGAGATGTGAATTTATGGATATGAACGAGCTATCCAAATAATTATAAAGAAATTGAAGATTTCATTGAGTAAATACCATCTTAGCATACTATTTAATGTTCTAAGCAAATTTTTCATGTCGATATAAAATTAAAAATTATAACTTATTGCAATGAGCATAAGAATATACTATGCAGAGAGAATAATATGGATGCTGATAATCGATATAGGAGCAAATTTATAAAATAATTTGGTGATCTTGTAAGTTGCACTAGTAATATATTATTTTTAATAATTATAGAAATAATTATTTGAATCAACATAATTTTTTATGTTATGGTGTAGATGAAATATAAGTATTTCAATAAAGAAGAGGGTGCAATCGATGAGTTGTACGATTTAGTATGTGATCCCGATCGAAGGATTAACCACTACGAATTCTGTATCATTGGAGGAATGAGATTTCACATAAGGAAGCTTGAGATACAATGACAGACTCAGAATAGTGGGATTGTTACGATAGAATATGAAGGAGAAGAAGAGATTGAATATTATGGCATAGTGATAGATATCATAGAATTGAAGTATAGGTTCAGTAATTCTATATTCTTATTTCAGTGTGAATGGTGGAATATTAGCAATAAAAAGATCGGTATTCATATCGATCCACACTTTATCAATATAAATTTTGCACGAACATGGTACCAGAATGAGCCATATATATTAACAACTCAAGCAAAATAAATAATATATTTGAAGGATCTAAAGTATCGAAGAAATTGGCATGTTGTATAAAAAATAATATCTAGAGGCGATATGACATACCAACCTGATTAGAGATTGATGAAAATTCAAAGTTACATGAAGAAGAAGCTTTTTAGCGGGAAGAACAAACATTAGCCGAGCTTCTTGTTGATAAAGAACTTGTAACGGCTCCTTTAAATAGGGCTGATCTGTCATCCAACGAAATTGAAGCTGATTTTGTATTTAATCTTGATAAGTCAGAGGATGACGATCAGTTCATAAATGACGATGAGATAGAAGATGACACATATGTCGATTATTGTAATTCAAAGAAGGATCTACATATTGAGAAAAATATGAATATTGATGAGTAGATCTATATTCTTTGTTCAATCTTCTCTTGCAATAATGATATGCGATATAATTCTATTGATTAGAATGTAATTTATTTTATGTTATTATTATTCAATATTATATTCATTTATATGTCAAGAATTGCAAGTATGACATCAGGAGATAGATGATGATGTTCACATTCGTAGTCTACCTCGGAAGCTGAGGTGCCTTCACTAATTTTCACTGCCGCACCAGCTCCGTCGCCAGAGGGTTCTACACTGACAGGTCCCAATAAGACGGGTCCCAATGAGGTAGACCCGAGTGAGGCAGATCCGAGTGGTATTATTATACTTTTTATATAATAAAATTTAATTTTTTTTATTTGGATAGCTATCATACTAATGATTTATTTATTATTGTTTCAAGTCAGTCTCCATCAGTAGTGAAGCGAGGCGAGGTCCATCGAAGAACTTCACTCTAGAGCATTGGAGATGCGAGCACTCAGGATAATATCTCCGTATCGAGATACCATCCGACTACATTAGACCCATTAGGGGATGGTACGAGCCGTGGCAGACTGAGCTGGGCATTATATGCCGCAGCTATGCTCCCGTGATGCTTTTCAATTGACGTCATATTGTACCAGCTCAGATAGAGATTTTTTACACTCAGTTACAAGTAAAATAAATTATACTATAAATATTTAATTAATATAGTATTCTTCTAATATTTGTTATTAGTAGGATATATTTGATATTATTGATTTTGAGGAAGATCGCATGCGGCAAGCTGCAGACGCTCATTTATCTTTGTGTTTCAAAGAGTATCACCACTGCATCCATCAGCATTGGTACCATGTGATGCAGGATCATGAGGTGGAGGCAGTGCGGCAGTGGCCCTATGACAGCATCACTATGGATGATTGGACTGTCATATGCCGGTATTACGAGAATCCAACAAATCAAGTTACACATCCAAATTTTTTTTAAAGTTTAATGATTGAATAATTTATTCTTAAATTCAGTTTGTTACCTATTAATTTGACTGCTAACTATACAGAGAAGATGTATTCAGAACGTCGTGAATCGGACGAGACAGACCATACCCATTGTGGGGGTTCGAGGTCGTTCACTCGTCATATGGAGTAGATGGTAAGTAATTTTTAATTAGTATATTTTAACTCTCTAATTATTTAAAAAAAATTTAATTAATTATTCTCAAATTACAAAGAGATACGGAGAGTGGTGAGCTTCCTAGTAGGATCAATATCGTGAATCCACCAACAATGGTCAGGAGAATGGACGACGGAGAGCCAGAATCTTTTTATAAATTTTTTTAATTATTTTTTTTATTCGTAGCTTGATTTTTAATATAAAATTAAAATATCTATAATTTTAATTTTTAAGACCGTATGATAGACATCAGATCCCAGCCTGCCTCTGAGGACTTGACCACACCCACAGATGACGAGATCTGTGATCAGATGCTTAGTATGAAATTCTATTATGTTAGAGGTCTAAGATATGTGATCATTGCTCCCTCATCCTCACGTTCATCCAGGACTGACATCCATACTGTCTGCGATGCTCGACTAATGGAGATGCAGAGGCAGGCTGAGCAGCGAGCTGATGAGTTGACTGCACGCGTCGATGAGTACCAGCGATCCAGATCCAGATGATGGAGTGGATGGTACAGATGGAGCAGATGATGCAGCTGATAAGGCAGCAGCAAGCTATCCAAGCTCATCCGAGTGCTCTCCTTCTTCAGTCCGTTCCTCTTCTGCAGATGCCGACACTTGACGGCCTAATTGTGTAGCTTTTTATTTTTATTTTAGATCTCTTATAATTTTAATTTAATATAATAAAATGATAAAATTTATCTATGAGTTTATTATATAAATTTTTTATTTTTATTTTTAATTTATAAAAAATATTATAAATATAAATTTAATATATATGTTCATAAATTATTTATAAAAAAAATATGTACATTATTAGCGATGGAATTATTTTCAATGAAATATTGATCATCAAAAAATATATTAGTGATGAAAAATTGATCATAAATAAATTTTTTAATAAATTTTAAATATCAAAGTTTTATATTAAATTAATAATGATGAAACTATTTTCATTATAAATAATTAAAAATTTATTATCGATAAAAATTTATGTAAAAAATTATAATATTTGCAACATAAAATTTATGTCACTAATATTTTTTAAAATTTAATTTTTATAAAAATTTTTAATTAAATTAATAGTGATAAAAATATTTTCATCGTAAATAATTATATTTGTGATGAAAAATTATGTCACTAATATTTTTTTTTAATTTTATTTTTATAAAACTTTTTAATTAAATTAATAGTGATGAAAATATTTTCATCACAAATAATCATATTTGCGATGAAAAATTTATATCACTAAAATTTTTTAAATATAATTTTTATAAAAATTTTTAATTAAATTAATAATGATAAAAATATTTTCATCATTATTAATTTAATATTTATTAGTGATAAAAATTTATATCAAAAATTATGATATTTATGATGAAAAATTTACGTCGCTAATACTTTTTTAAATTTAATTTTTATAAAAATTTTTAATTAAATTAATAGTGATGAATAAAATTCATCATAAATAATTATTTTTTTATTAGCAACATAACATTTCATCATAAATTATCTTTTTTACAACTAAATTTTTTTTATCATAAATAATTTTTAAAAAAATAAATTTTTTTAACGACGAAAATCTTTCATCGGTAATATCTATTATTTGCAATGAAATTTTTTTCATCATAAAAAATTATCAACGACGTGATTATTTGCGACTAAATATTAGTGATAAAAATTTCATCGCTAATAATTTTTAGCGACAAAAATTGATTATTAACGATCAATTTTTTTCATCGCTAATATCCTGTTTTGTTGTAGTGTTGTTTCATGACTTTATGTTCTATTTTATGGCATCCAGCTATCTATAATTTTATGACTTCTTGTGTTGTATCATGAATTATTATTTTATTTTATGACTTCCTCCATTTCTGGGCAAGCCCTCCCTTTGTGCAATCAAGGTGGTAGTGAGGAAGAGAATTCACTCCGAGAGCGGTGAGTCATCCTCCAAAAGGCAAAGGACTCAGCCTCCTGTTTCTATCTCTTTTTCGCAGCTGTCTGAACCGCCACTGGTTGGATTGCCACAGCCCTTCCAGGCTCCCCTCTTTTTTGATCGGGCCAAGCCTTCTGCTAGCAAGATGCCAGTCCATATTTCTGACGACATCAAAACCTCTTGCATCGAGGAGTACAAGGTTTCGACCAATTTTCAAGAGAAAATCATGGAGGCACCCTCCGTCGGTTTCATCAACGGCTTCAACTACTGCAAGGCACGTCTGCGGAGGATGGCCCCAAAGTTAGACCTGACACGCCTACTCCCGAGAAATAGTGATGAGGAGGTCGGAGAATTTTCATTAGATGAAGAGTAGTTCTTTGTCCTTTCACTATTTTTTTTACTATATATGTAATTAATTATTATATAATAAATAGTTAGCTTTAAGAATTCTCTGCTATTTATAATGGTTTGTTCATTGCACGGCCAAGGACCCCTCCGTCGTCAAGTCAACAATTGGGAAGAGACAGGCAAACAAATTTCACGATACCATAATAGCATTATAGGATGACATAACGACACAGAAGAATATTATAAATACTGATTTTGAACTATAATGTCATAAATTTTCACTCGAGATATTAGGAAGTCATAAAATAGTGTAATGCCGGAGGTTATAAAATAGTGTCAGAAGTTATAAAATAGTACACAAAGTCATGAAATATTGCAGGATGTCATAAAATGATATAGGAAGTTATGAAACAATATCGGAAGTGATAAAATAGTACACGATAATAGTAAGGGGAAGTTATAAAATAATGCAGGATGTAACAACGAGGGAAGTTAGAAAACAATACAGTCAACTAATAGCGAGGCAAGTTATAAAACTGTGTAGAATGTCCTGAAGCATTGTTGAAAGTCATAAAACTGTATTGGATGTCATTAAATAGTTCTAAAAGTCATAAAAAAATATATGGAGTCATGAAACAATGCTGCAAGTCATAAAACATTGTCGAAAATAATAAAACAGTACAAAAGTCATGAAACATTTGAGGAAATCATAAAATAGTGTTGGATGTTAAGAATAGTGGAGGAAGTCATAAAATAGAACAACAATTCATGAAACAATACAGGAAGTCATAAATTATAGATAGCTGGATGCCATAAAATAGAATTGGAAGCCATGAAACAATGCAGGAAGTCATGAAATAGTACTGGAAGTCATGAAATAAAACATCAAGTCATGAAGTAATTGTTGAAATTATAAGATATTGCAAGAAGTCGTAAAATATTGTCGGAAGTCATAAAATAGTAAATAAATTCATTAAATGAAGCCGAATGTCATGAAATGGTAGAAACAATAGAATAAGTTATAAAATAGTGCAGGATGTCATAAAATAATGGAGAAAATCATAAAATAAGATAGAAAGTCCTGAAATAATGTCGGAAGTCATAAAACAATACAGAGAGTTATTGTCGGATGTCATGAAAGAGTGAAGGAAGTCATAAAATAGAACAGAAAGTCATGAAAGAATGTCGAAAATCATGAAACAACACTGGAAGTCATAAAATATTGATAGAGTTCGTGAAATGGTGAATCAAATAGGAAACAATACTGGAAGTCATAAATTAGTGAAAAAAATCATAAAACAGTGGCGTCGGATGTCATGAAACAATATCGAAATTGATAAAATAGTGGAGAAATTGATAAAATCATACTGAAAGTCATGAAACAATGTCGAAAGTCATGAAACATTGACAGAAGTAATAATACTATAGTGGATGTCAAAAAAATAGTGGAGATAGCTATAAAATTAATATAAAAAGATATCAAACATTGCTGAAAGTTATAAAACAGTGCAGAAAGTCATAATACAGAATGAAAAGTGATAAAATAGCACAAAAAGTCATAAATATTGGAGAAAGTCATAAAATAGTGGAGGAAGACATAAAATAGTGCATGATATCAAAAAATAGAAGAGAAATTGATAAATCGATGCTGGAAGTCATAAAATAGTACGGAGTCTCATGAAATAAAGTCGGATATCATGAAATAGTAGAGAAAGTCATAAAGTAAAACAAAAAGTCATGAAATAATGTCGGATGTCATAAAATAATGTAGAGAGTCATGAAACAGTGCTGGATGTCATAAAATAAAAAAAAATGATGAAACAGAGCAGGAAGTCATGAAATAATGTCGAAAATCGTGAATAAATGCAGAAAATCATAAAATAATACAGGATATCATGAAACAATAGTAGAATTCATAAAGGAGTGATGGGAGTCAAGAAATAGTGGAGAAAGTCTTGAAATAGCATCAGAAATCATGAAACAACGCTGACGGTCGTGAAACATTGGCAGAACATCCTACGACTGCAGTAAGTCATAATCCACACTCGGAATGTCATGAAGTGAAGGAAATACGGGATGTCATTCTCCTACCCAAAAAAAAATGCTCTAGGATGTCATAGAAGAATCACGAAAAGTCATAATCGACTCAGTAGATGCCACAATCGATGGTACGACCATCCTTAGCTCTAGGATGTCATACTCGATTTGCGAGATGTCATAATTGGGGGGCGTGATGGCATATTTGTCTGAAAAGATACCATCGGAAACTATTTCGACACTAGGATTGGAGGTTAAAATCGAAGGCAGAACTCGACGTGGAACCTAACCAAGGCAATGACTTCATCTAACTATCCACGGAGATGCTGTGATAAATAAACTACTGAAAAAAGGAGAGCCACGGTGATTGAAGATCAAAATCGAAGGCAGAAGTCGACGTGGAACCTAGCCAAGGTATTAACTTCGATGAATTATCCACGGAGATGCTGTAATAAATAAACTACTTTAAAAAAAAAGGACGGCAATGGTGTTTTTACTTTCTGACTAGCCCGACATGCTGTCGTCGAGCAGTTTTGGAAAAAAAATGCTGTCCAAAACCTTCTATTACATTAAATAATCGGAGTAGGATTGATCTGGGATGCCCCGAAGCTTAGGGAGGAAGGACAGCGACTCTGAAAGTGGAGAGAGAGTGGCCGCGTTTGAAATGGTGAAACGAGAGAATATAAAAAGCTAAAAAAATTATTTTCGATAGAAAAAAAAATATTTTTATCTAAAAAATTATGAAAAAACAAATTATGACGGGTGTTTAATGAACATCACAATCAGAGGACGGGTGCCTCCATTTTCTTGGTGCGGAAGCAGATCCCATCTCGTCTCCTGTATAGATACCATGCGGCTCAATCGTAGCATCCGATGCACTCCACGTTGGATTTATTGTACTGAGGGCATTGTACAAAGAATTACTCTTAAAAAAATATAGTGAGCTCTTTTCCGGAATAATACAAAAAAAAAACTTATTTACCAAAATATATCAAAACGAAACTTATTTACCAAACTAATGCAAAAGAGAAAAACGCCATTTTGAATGGCGTTTTTTCCCCTTCCAAGTCACCCTCCATTTCCACGGTGGCATCGTCCCAAAAAAAAAAAAAAAAAGAGAAGAAACGCCGTTTAAAATGGCGTCTCTAAAAATGCCATTTTGAATGGCGTTTTTAAAAACGCCATTCAAAATGGCGTTTTCAAATTTTCCCACAAAAAAAAAGAGAAAAATCATGAAAAAATAGGAAAATTGGTTTTTTAAAATTTAAAATTAATTAATAAATTAAAATTATAATTTTGATTGAAATTTAAAATATAAAGATTTGAATTTGTAATTCATTAAAAAAATTAATTTAGATTTTTTATTTAAAATATTTTTTAAAAGATGTCAAAAAAATCTTAAGAAATAAAAAAGAAATTATCATAGAAAAAAAAAAGAGAAAGAAATATGAAAGAAATAAAAATTTGAAATTTAATTGAAAAACATCATTCGAAATGCTTGTCTTAAATTTTTTTTAAAAAAATTATAAATTTTAAAATTTTTAAAAAATCAAAAAAAAAATTTATAATGTAAAAATTAAAAAGAATAAAATTTTAAAGATTAATTGAAATTAAAATATTATTTAAAATTACTTTCTCAAATTAAAAATAATTAATTTAAAAAAGATTCAAAAAAATTTGTAAAATAGGCTAAAAAAATTTGGTAAAAATATAAAGAATTAAAAAAAATAGAAATTATAATTGTAATTGAATAACAAACTTTATAATTTTTAATTTTAAGAAATAAGAATTAAAATTGTAAATGAAATTAAAAATTATATTTTAAATAACTAAATTAAATTAAATATAAATTTTTAAAAAATATTATAAATAAAAGAAAAAAAAATACGTAATAGAATATCAAAAAGATAAAAATAAAAAAAAAACTAAAATTAAAATTTAAAATTATAAAAATTATAAATTAGATTAGAAAAAATATATCATAAAAAAATAAAATTAAATTAAAGTAATTACAATTTCTTTTTTAGGGTATTTTATAAATGTGACTTAAAAAAATTAAATTTGAATTAAATTTTGATAAAAAAAGAAAGACATTAAAAAGTTAAAAAAAAGGAGGAAAAGTTAAAAAGTTAAAAAGTAAAATTTTTTAAAAAGTCACAAAAAATAAGAATTGTAAATTAAAAATTAAAAAAAAATTAATGTTTAATTGAAATAAAAATATTTTTTAAATATATTTTATAAAAATAAAATTAATTTAATTAAAAAAATTTTCAAATAAAATTTAAAAATGACCTAAAAAAATTTCATAAAAAGATAAAGAATTGAAAAAAAATAGAAATTGTAATTGTAATTAAAGAACAAAGTTTATAATTTTTAATTTTAAGAAATAAGAATTAAAATTGTAATTGAAATTAAAAATAATATTTTAAATAACTAAATTAATTTAAATATTATTATTTAAAAAATATTTTAAATAAAAGAAAAAAATGGGAGGAAAATTTAATTTCAATTAAATTTTGATCAAAAAATAAATACAGTGTAAAGTTAAAAAATGAGGAAAAATGTGGAAAAAAATTTTATAAATTGAACTTTAGAAAAAATAATATTTTTTTAATTAAAGGAAAAGAATACGTAATAGAATGCTAAAAAGAAAAAAATGGAAGAAAAATGAAATTATAATTTCAAATGATAACTATTTTAAAATAAATAAAAAAAAGTATCATAAAAAAAATAATAAAATAATAATAAAATAGGAATTATAATTATAAATTTTAAAGAAATTTAATTTTAATTTAGATTAGAAATTATCATTTAAATTAATATTTTTATTATTTAATTTAATTAATTTATTAAAAGATTACAAATACATAATTAAAGAAATAAAAAAAAAAAGGAGAAAACGCCATAGAGAATGGCGTTTTCCCCTCCCCAAACCCTTTTTCCCTCCTTCTTCCTTCTCCCCTCCTTCTTCCTTCTCCCTCTTCTCCTTCTCCCTTCTCCCTTCTCCCTTCTCCCTTCTCGATCTTCTCCGGCGTCTCTCCGGCGGCACGGCGGCGAGGTCTCGGTGGCGGTGAGCTCTTCCCCACTCTCTCTCCCTCTTCCTCTTTCTCTCTCCCTCTTCCCCTCTCTCTCTTTTTCTCGTGCCGGCGGTGGGCCGCGCGTCCCGGCGGCGGGCCGCGCATCCCGGCGGCGGGCCGCGCGTCCCGGCCGCTGGTCCCGCATCCCGAAAGTGGCCCCCGGCCCCCTCCTCTCTCTCTTCCTCTCTCTCTCTTCCTCTCTCTCTCCCTTCTCTGTGGCCGCCGGCCACAGACGGCCGGCGGCGGGCCGCGCGCCCCGGCGGCGGGTCCCGCATCCCGACGGTGGCCCCCGGCCCCCTCCTCTCTCTTCCTCTCTCTCTCTCTTCCTCTCTCTCTCTCCCTTCTCCTTGGCCGCCGGCCACAGACGGCCGGCGGCGGGCCGCGCGTCCCGACGGCGGGTCCCGCATCCCGACGGCGGGTCCCGCATCCTGGCGGTGGCCCCCGGCCCCCTCCTCTCTCTTCCTCTCTCTCTCCCTTCTCCTTGGCCGCCGGCCACAGACGGCCGGCGGCGGGCCGCGCGTCCCGACGGCGGGTCCCGCGTCCTGGCGGTGGCCCCCGCCCCCCTCCTCTCTCTCTTCCTCTCTCTCTTCCTCTCTCTCTCTCCCTTGTCCTTGGCCGCCGGCCACAGACGGCCGACGGCGGGTCCCGCATCCCGACGGCGGGTCCCGCGTCCCGGCGGCGGGTCCCGCATCCCGGCGGTGGCCCCCGGCCTCCTCTCTCTCTTTCTCTCTCTCTCTCTCTTCCTCTCTCTCCCTTCTCATTGGCCGCCGGTCAGCTGAAAAGAGCAGTATGGCAAGCAGGAAGTGCTCATCAAGTTCGTAAATTCAATTTTATCATGGGTAGGATTAGAACAGTGAATGAAGAAGCTTGGAGCTGGTTGTCCGAGATAGAAAAAGAGAAGTGGACATTGGCACATGATGATGGCCTACGCTATGGTGTTTTAACTACAAATTTGTCGGAGGTTTTTAACAGTGTTTTACGAGGAGCTAGAAATGTGCCAATTACAGCTTGTGTTCAACTGACATTTTATCGTCTTGTCAAATATTTCAATACGAGGCATGCTCAAGCCTTGAGATATGTAGAGGAGAATCAAAATAATCTTTTTACTCCTCATATTGCAATTAAAATTGCTGAAGATCAAGTTAAGGCTAACCAGCACCGAGTAACAGCATTCAACCTTCAAAGAGGTATATATGAAGTGCTTACGAGAAGAGCAAGCGGAGGATTACGAGGTGGAGGAAATTCTCATACTATTACATTAGCTGAAAGAAAATATTCTTGTGGAAAGTGGAGCACGTACAAATATCCATGTTCACATGTTTTAGCTGTGTGTCAAGAAATTGCTGTACATTTTAGTGCTTTTGTGGATGATGCATATACAATTACAGCATACATGAATGCTTGGAGCGGTAATTTCAATCCACTACCACATGAAGATTACTGGATGCATACACGTATGTTCAAATGTATGCCTGATCATCATCGTTTGAGACCGAAGCATAAAGGTAGACCAAAGTCAACGAGACTACGAAATGAGATGGATGATAGGCAAATAAGAAATAAGAACCACTGTGGTATTTCTAGGGAACAGGGTCATGATCGTCGTCGCTGTCTGAGGATATTTCAACATACTTCAACTTCAAGCAGTGGAAGAAATTGAAAGCTTCGATAATTTATTGTTGTCATTGTTTTATGAATTACTGTGGGATTGTATTTGAATTTTCGTGTTTAATATGTTGGGATGAACTGAATTTTGTGTTTAAGTTAAATTGTGTGATAATATTGTATTTAAAAAAAATTTAAAATATATTGTCTTATTTTTTTTAATACATTTGTGATAAAATTGCTTGAGACAGCGTATTATGACTTACGATCCACGATATCCCGGTCCTCGAGATGGCAGCATTCTTACATTGCAGGAGCACCATCGATCACAGACTATTTTAGATGGCGGCGTAAGCACTACAATCTTATTTACTCTTTAAAATTTTATTTTAAAAATCATGTACGTTATCTAATTATTACATTTTATTGCAGGAGTCCAGACATCTTCGTCTACGACGATCCGATGCAGATTTCTGGAGGACAGAGGACATCCCAGATAGAGTGTTAGATTATTTACGATATCTGAGATTTTATGGAGTATATCAGATCGGTCGTATACAGATGGACGTTGGTCTTATTACTGCTTTGCTTGAGAGATGGCGTCCAGAGACACACACATTTCATCTTCCATTTGGTGAGGCGACCATCAGTTTACAGGATGTCAGCATCCTTACTGGACTACCAGTTGATGGAGATCCAGTTACCGGAGTTGATCCCACACTTACCATTCCGGAGTGGCAGGCTTTGTGCTTGCGATTGTTAGGGTTTGAGCCCGACGCACATTTTTTCGATCATTCACGACTCAAGATTGAGTGTTTGGATGATCGTTATCGTCATTTTCATATTGCGGATGATGCACCAGAGGAGATGGTGCAGCAGTATGTTAGGGGTCAGGTGCTGTGATTGTTAGGTGGTGTCCTGTTACCTGATACTTCATCGAATAAGATGAAGTTGATGTTTTTGCCATTATTAGAGGATTTAGACTTCGCTCGTCGACTCAGTTGGGGCAGTGCAGTACTAGCTTGTCTATACCGAGCTATGTGTCGAGGTTCCTATGCTGATCAGAGCGAGATTGGCGGTTATCTTGTATTATTACAGATACGTGAATTAAAATTTTTAATTTTTAATATTTAATTATATTTTATATTCGATATATCATTTATTTAATTTTTAAATTTTGCAGATTTGGATATGGGAGCGTATGCCGACTATCAGTCCATTACGACGACAGTTGCTCGAGATGCCATCAGAGCAGCAGGATCCTGATGTTCCATTCAGACTAGACGGACCATTAGGATACAGGTATCGAAATATTTTTTTTATTTAAATTTTATTATTTTAAATTTATTTAATATTAGTACATTGTGAAACAAATGGAACGTTGCATTCAACGTTCATCACGTATCGACAAGAGTGGCACGGGTTTATAGGTGCCAGTTGGATACATTAGTTGATACATCTCGACGGATAAATTTAGAATTTTTTACAAATATCAATTTACAGTATTCATAATCTATTATAATTTTTTATTAATTTTTTTTATTTTAACTATATTATATCAGTTTTTGTGGGAGCCATATACAGATGGGATATTGGCTATACTGCCGCAGATGTGTACAGTTGGACACGACATATGGACTGCTAGGGTGTCACTTATTTGTTTTGATGTGGTAGAGTGGCATCTTCCCGATCGTGTCCTACGGCAGTTTGGTCAGACTCAGGGCATCCCAGAGCAGTTTGATACCAGCCAGGGACTTCATCGTATTGATCGACGAGGGAGAGCTCGTATCGACTGGCGTATCAGACATGCACAGTACATCGATATTTGGGATGCACGTCGAGATCACATTGTTCATGGTGATCCTATTTTGAGAAGCCGTTCATATACTGATGACTATATGGCTTGATTTTTTAGCATTACGGTGCGAGTCATTGGACAGTCTCAATATGCAGTTTCTGGATACGAGGGCGAGAGTTCTACTGTACGTCTTTTGGTAAGATTACGAAAAGATGTTCATATTATTTGTGTTATATTTTTATTTTATATTGTACACTATACTGATTGTTTTATACTAACTATTCTATTTTTATTTTATAGACTGATTCTATGTCGGATCTCGTGTTGGACACTCATCGTGCTTTATCTACGACTGATGAGGATGAGCGGATTCAGATACTGTGGGAGATGGAGAGAACAGATTTCGGAACATTTGTGGCGATTGGTGTTGATCCACATACCTGTGCGCCTTGGTATGGAGCAGTTCGGGCGCCAGATATGAGTTATACGCCGTCACCATATGCTTCACATATGCCATCACCGCATATTCCGCATATGTCATCATTTGATGCTGCACAGATGCCACCATCTTTTCATCCACAGATGGCAGCATCTTCTTCTTCCTACATCCCCCAGATGCCATCATCGGGTACCAGTTGGCCACATGAGTATGATACTTTTTTTTCAGGTCCATCCGTGTATCCAGATGAGAGAGTTGAACGGGTCTCTCAGTCCGTAGATGATCCGACAGCATCAGTTATTCCTGAGCAGCATGATCAGCAGATCTCCTCCACTGATATAGGAGAGGAGCCATCACAGCAGGAGCAGCCGGCGAGGACCTTCCTGAGAAGGTCCAAGCGACCACGGGCACCGCGACGTCCTTATGGGACTTAGTCTTTGTTGTATTTGTATTTAGTATTTTTATATTTTTGTTGTACTATTTTTTTTTGTACGTTTGACATTTTTATTCTATTGAATAATATTAAATATTGATTTTATTTTATATTATTTAATTTTAAATGATTGGATATTATGATTGGTGCATATGGATACATATATTTGAACGTGTCTCAGAACATTAGGAGAGAAAATATTATGCTGAAAGGATTATAAAAATTATAACGTAAATAATAATATATCAAATGTTGGTCTTTGAATTGAACTTTAGAAAAAAAAATATTTTTTTAAGTAAAGGAAAGGAATACGTAATAGAATGCTAAAAAGATAAAAATGGAAGAAAACTGAAATTATAATTTTAAATGATAAAATTTTTAAAATAAATTTTAAAATAAATATTATAAAAAAATAATAAAATAATAATAAAATAAGATTTATAATTATAAATTTTAAAGAAATTTAATTTTAATTTAAATTAAAAATTATCATTTAAATTATTATTTTTATTATTTAATTTAATTTATTGATTAAAAGATTACAAATAGATAAGTAAATAAATTAAAAAAAAAAAAAAGAGAAAACGTCATTCTCTCCCCTCCCCAAATCCTTTTTTTCCCCTACTTCTTCCTTCTCCCTTCTCCTTCTCCCTTCTCCCTTCTCGATCTTCTCCTTCTTCCTTTACAAATTTAAGTAAAGAAAAAGAATACGTAATATATCATAAAAATAGAAGAAAACTAAAATTATATTTTTAAATTATAAAAATTATAAATTAAATTAAAAAATATATCATAAAAATAGTAAATAAAAGAAAAAAATAGTAATAAAATAGAAATTATAATTTAAAATAAAAAATTAACTTTAATTTAAATTAAAAATTATCATTCAAATACGTAAAGGCTAGAGAGAGAGGAAGAGAGAGAGGAGGGGGCCGGGGGCCACCGTCGGGACGCGGGACCCGTCGTTGGGGCTCGCAGCCCGCCCCCGGCCGTCTGTGGCCGGCGGCCACGGAGAAGGGAGAGAGAGAGGAAGAGAGAGAGGAGGAGGCCGAGGGCCACCACCGGGATGCGGGTCCCGCCGTCGGGACGCGCGGCCCGCCGCCGACATGAGAAAAAGAGAGAGAGGGGAAGAGGGAGAGAGAAAGAGGAAGAGGGAGAGAGAGGGGGGAAGAGCTCACCGCCGCCGAGACCTCGCCGCCGTGCCGCCGGAGAGGCACCGGAGAAGATCGAGAAGGGAGAAGGGAGAAGGGAGAAGGAGAAGAGGGAGAAGGAGGGGAGAAGGAAGAAGGAGGGGAAAAGGGTTTGGGGAGGGGAAAACGCCATTCTCTATGGTGTTTTCTCCTTTTTTTTTAATTTCTTTAATTATGTATTTATAATATTTTAATAAATAAATTAAATTAAATAATCAAAATAATAATTTAAATGATAATTTTTTAATTTAAATTAAAATTAAATTTCTTTAAAATTTATAATTATAATTTCTATTTTATTATTATTATTTTATTTTTTATGATACTTTTTTTTATTTATTTTAAAATAGTTATCATTTGAAATTATAATTTCATTTTTCTTTCATTTTTTTCTTTTTAGCATTCTATTACGTATTCTTTTCCTTTAATTAAAAAAATATTATTTTTTCTAAAGTTCAATTTACAAAATTTTTTTCCACATTTTTTCTCATTTTTTAACTTTACACTGTATTTATTTTTTGATCAAAATTTAATTGAAATTAAATTTTCCTCTCATTTTTTTCCTTTATTTAAAATATTTTTTAAATAATAATATTTAAATTAATTTAGTTATTTAAAATATTATTTTTAATTTCAATTACAATTTTAATTCTTATTTCTTAAAATTAAAAATTATAAACTTTGTTCTTCAATTACAATTATAATTTTTATTTTTTTTCAATTCTTTATCTTTTTATGAAATTTTTTTAGGTTTTAAATTTTATTTGAAAATTTTTTTAATTAAATTAATTTTATTTTTATAAAATATATTTAAAAAATATTTTTATTTCAATTAAACATTATTTTTTTTTTAATTTTTAATTTACAATTCTTATTTTTTGTGACTTTTTAAAAATTTTCACTTTTTAACTTTTTAACTTTTCCTCATTTTTTTTAACTTTTTAATGTCTTTCTTTTTTTATCAAAATTTAATTCAAATTTAATTTTTTTAAGTCACATTTATAAAATACCCTAAAAAAGAAATTGTAATTACTTTAATTTAATTTTATTTTTTTATGATATATTTTTTCTAATCTAATTTATAATTTTTATAATTTTAAATTTTAATTTTAGTTTTTTTTCATTTTTATCTTTTTGATATTCTATTACGTATTTTTTTTCTTTTACTTATAATATTTTTTAAAAATTTATATTTAATTTAATTTAGTTATTTAAAATATAATTTTTAATTTCATTTACAATTTTAATTCTTATTTCTTAAAATTAAAAATTATAAAGTTTGTTATTCAATTACAATTATAATTTCTATTTTTTTTCAATTCTTTATATTTTTATAAAAATTTTTTAGCCTATTTTTCAAATTTTTTTGAATCTTTTTTAAATTAATTATTTTTAATTTGAGAAAGTAATTTTAAATAATATTTTAATTTCAATTAATCTTTAAAATTTTATTTTTTTTAATTTTTACATTATAAATTTTTTTTTTGATTTTTTAAAAATTT
Source organism: Elaeis guineensis (assembly GCF_000442705.2). Classification (NCBI taxonomy): domain Eukaryota; kingdom Viridiplantae; phylum Streptophyta; class Magnoliopsida; order Arecales; family Arecaceae; genus Elaeis; species Elaeis guineensis. The sequence continues at coordinate 122,917,512 of NC_025994.2, read as the reverse complement.
TAAAATTTATATTTTTTTAAAAAAATTTTAAGACAAGCATTTCGAATGATGTTTTTCAATTAAATTTCAAATTTTTATTTCTTTCATATTTCTCTCTTTTTTTTCTATGATAATTTCTTTTTTATTTCTTAAGATTTTTTTTGACATCTTTTAAAAAATATTTTAAATAAAAAATCTAAATTAATTTTTTTAATGAATTACAAATTCAAATCTTTATATTTTAAATTTCAATCAAAATTATAATTTTATTTTATTAATTAATTTTAAATTTTAAAAAACCAATTTTCTCATTTTTTCACGATTTTTTTCCCTTTTTTTTTGTGGGAAAATTTGAAAACGCCATTCAAAATGGCGTTTTTAGAGACGCCATTCTAAATGGCGTTTCTTCTCTTTTTTTTTTTTTTTTTTTTTGGCACGATGCCACCGTGGAAATGGGGGGTGACGTGGAAGGGGAAAAAACGCCATTCAAAATGGCGTTTTTCGCTTTTGCATTAGTTTGGTAAATAAATTTCGTTTTGATATATTTTGGTAAATAAATTTTTTTTTTGCATTATTTTGGAAAAGAGCTCAAAATACAGTGGCATGTAGCAGTTACCAACCCACATGTTTTGGAGTAGCCGAAGTCCAAATTAAAATGGTGGCTATGTCAGCCCATGGACTGACTACCTGCTCTGCTCAATGGCTGAGAGTGGTCAAAGGTCGCAACAATGGCAAGCTGATAAAACCAAGCCGGGTGAGTTAAGAGGGAAGGGATGGGCATGGACAAGGTGGTCTTTAAGACCAAAAAAATATTGGCAGCCGCCCATTTCAAATTGATTGGTGTGAAAACAGTAGTAGATATGAGAAAAAGTGAGAGCAGTAGTCGGGAGATTGACAGCAAAAGGACCATTCTGCTATCCTCTCAAGCGTGCATTGACATTCTTCATGCATGCATGCATGCACGTAAAAGTAGGTTGTTCCACATGGAGCCTGGAGATGGGAATCTTTAGAAATTCAAAGCCAATTGAAACTGTTGGCATTGTAAGGGCAACGTAGTCCCAGACTTATAAAAGTCTCTCTTGTAGGCTTCTCTGATTAAAATAGTAGCTAGAGATGAGAGATATAGAGCAGAAAGAATCACATTTGAGATGCTTTTAGAGCAAGGAGAAATGATCCATGAGCATCCCATACCATAAAGCTGTTAAGAAATGATTACTGCTTTACTAACTCAGAAATCTCCCTCGAAAGGTTAGTCAGCTTGACGAAGCAAAGAGAAAGTTGATAGCGAGCTGAATTAGTACATTTTTGAGTGAGGTTTTTAGGTACCGTAGCATTAATTTTTGCTATCTTGAGAATGCTCAAATTTCCCAAACATCAGAAGCTGGGATGGTTTGAGCATATAAATCTCTCTCAAGGATTCAATAACCCATTTCTGTAATACTGGAAACGTTGCCTTCACAGTCTCTCTTGATGCACAAGCATGGTTTTGAAGCGAATCACTTGGCAGTTTTATGACTGAACCTTTGGTAGTGGAAGGTCTGAGAACCCTTTCTAAGCTCTCAGGTTGGCACAAACATGACAGCTGTACAGTGGGACTCCAATGTTATAGAGGAGCTCTTTATATCTGTCTCTTCATAGTTATTCTCATTGGAGTATCATCCAGTGAACATTGTTGCTTACAACAACACTACAAGTGAACAGAACTAGTCTATCGGTGACAGCTTACAGATAGTGTCATGACAAAACATAACCTTGAAGAAACTCTATCATGAAGCCACATTCCTATAAAACCAATTATAGTGGAGGATCCGCATGTTTGAATTGTGGGCTCTCCTCGTGATAGAATTCAAATTATGTGTGAGGATGGGCTAATACATATTCTTCATGTTGTATTCTCTCGTAGCATGCAAAGTTTCAGTTAAAATCAACAAAAATAACCTTTTTCCGACCTACTTACATATCCAGTAGAGATGAACATAAACACAAGATCCAGCCTTCTACCATCCGTCCATTTGGGTTTGGAAATTCTCAATTGGTCTGGTAAATGATTCCTCCAGATCGTCGATGATGATTTATCAGAATACACGGGTCAGAAGAGTGGAAGAGAAGACACCCGGAACTTCTTAATGTAATCATGAAATCATTTAGCCAGGGCAAGGACTTTCTTGGGTCTGCTTTAACCTCTTCACCATCCAAATCAGTATGAGTTGTCCGATGACAGATATGATTTTTCTTTTTTGTATTAGACTCTCTAATCTGTTTTCCACCGCACCCCATTTGTAACATGAGAAATTCTTTGTACACCACCCCCGATGGACAAAAAATACACCATTTCACCGGATTATGCCGTGTAGCATAGTTAATAAGGAAGCAGGCATTTAATGCAGTTTATTTTTTTTTCTTAAATTTTTTCTCATCAAAATGCTATTTCTCTCCTTTTATTCTATTTTGCTCCTATGACATCCTGTTGCATCATATGACATCCGATAAATAATTACCGAAATATCATAAAAATCAACAAAATATTATAATAATATTATGATATTTTGTTATATCCTATAACATCCTGTTGCATCTTATAAATTATTATGGAGATATAATAAAAATTAACAAGACATCTTTATAATAATATTTTGACATCCTGTTGTATCAGATGACATCCTATTGCATCTTGTACATAATTATCGAATGTCATAAAAACTAACAAGACATCATAATATTATTATATCATCCTATTATATTTTATGGCATTCTGTTGCATCCTGTAAATAATTATCGGAATGGCAAAAAAATTAACAGGATGTTATAATAGTATTATGACATTCTATTGCATCATATGACATCCTGTTGCATCCTATGACATCTTGTTGTATTCTGTAAATAATTATCGAGATATTATAAAAATTAATAGAATATCATAATAATATTATAACATCTTGTTGCATCCTATGATATGCTATTGCATCATATAAATAATTATTGAGTATCATATAAACTAGTAGAACTTAATAATAATATTATAACATCCCGTTGCATCTTATAAACAATTATCGAAATGTCATAAAAATTAATAAGACATCATAATAATATTATGACATCTTGTTATATCTCATGACATTTTATTGCATCCTACAGACACTTATCTGGACATCATAAAAACTAACAGGACATCATAATAATATTATGACATCCTATTGTATCCTTTAAACAATTATTGGGATATCATAAAAACTAACAGGATGTTATAATAATATTATGACCTCCTATTATATTCTATGATATCCTATTGCATCCTGTAAATAATTTTTGAAACATTATAAAGACTAACAGGACGTCATTATAATATTATGACATCCTGTTGCATCCTATAAACAATTATCTGAATATCATAAAAATTGAACTACATTAAATGTCTATCTCTTTATTAATTGCGCTACGTAATACAATCTGATGAAGCGGTACATTTTTTCTCCACCAGATGGTGCACAAAGAATTACTCTTTGCAACATATGTTGGCCAATTTCAACACTCATGGTGGCTCTTCCAAAGCCCTCTTAACCTAATTGTAGAGATGCAGATAAAGATAGTTAGGACTGGTGTTCTTAATTCATGCTCCATTCCCAATTTTACCTAGAGATGGGTGAGAGAATATTCTAACTATTCATGTAAAGTTAGGACTGGTGTTCTCTGGTGACAATGCCAATTCTATGTAAACTATTTCCTGTTCTCTCTAAAACAACCATGGCAAATGATAATGAGCCAGAAGATGAAAAACTTTTATCATTATCATTTTCCTATATGAAATTAAAGCCATAAGTGATTCTTGTTTTGACAATGATACAAATAGCTGGTGGATCCTCTCTCTATGTATATAAATATATTCTCCAATTATGTGCGTGCGTGCGTGTGTGTGTGTGTGTGAGAGAGAGAGAGAGAGAGAATAACCTGTGGAAGAGGATTTCTTGTCAAGATTGGCTTTGTCTAGCAAGTCATACAATGACTTCTCAATCTGTCAGTGTGGCAGCGAATGGATCTTATCAATAAGAAAGAAACTTTTCCCGAGTCAGTGACACCTCTCTCTCTAAGAAAATGATGTTTGTCCTCTAGATATCAGAAACACAATAATAATTTTTCCTTCCAGTTATTATACAAATGCATTACATTGTTACATCTCTATGTAATCGTCCTACTTCCGGATCCGCAAAAAACAGTAAGTGGTCACACTTACTCAAATCATGCTACCAAATGTGAAAGATGACAAGACTGAAGGAACAATAGCACATTTTTTTTTCCCGTCCCTGTACAGAAAAAAGTACAGTGCTCACTGTTTTTCTCATTTTGTTGCATTTTTACTTACAGAAAACATCAGCTGGACTATTACATAACCCTCCAAGCTGACTTAGGATAGGATATGGATACCCTAGGATGGAAGAACAGAAAATAGTGAATAAGCTGCTGCAGCAAAGATCAAAATAATAATCTCTAGATATGATGATACCTTGCAGATCTCTTGGTTGTCTTCAGCATACTGTAGTTCAAACTATTCACAGCCTACATCACAATCCAAAAAAAGAAAAAAAAGAGAGAGAGAAAACAGCAATCAGCTGAAATTGATGGATAATCATAAACATATCAAGCGCTGAAAATACTGATAAAAATTAAAAGAAAAGAACGAAACATTTATTTCTTTAAACAAATCAACAAGAAAAACAGATATAAATAAAGGGTAAATTGCGTCAAAAACCCCGCTCTGCTTTCTCCAACCGATTCCACCACTCTATGGCTTAAGAGATTCTAGTTTAACTGCAAAATGCCGTTCAAATATATTAGTCAAATTCCAGGGTCATATAAACATATACCTAAACGGTAAAAATGTTGCAGAAGGCCCCAAGCTCTCAAACACTCTTTCCTCCCTTCCATCTCTGAGGCTTTGAACCCAGAAACACCATTTGGTCCACTAAGCCTTCTACATCTTCACCCCAGTGCTTTGTACCAAGTCCCTCCATTCCAGCTTCTATCTCAGCCTGACCTCCTTCTTCGACTTCAGTCACTGTGAGCAAATCTTCATCCAGCAATTCTTCCCACATCACTTCACAAGCTGTCTCTAATTTCTGATCACTGGATTCTGACACCACCTCATCTTTCTGAAATATGTTGCTTGAACTGCTTGAATCATTGTTCATTGTGCAAAACAGAGACTCCACCTCAAGTTCGATCTCCGCTGCTTCAGTTGCTTGTGGATGTTCTGAACTTAAATTCGCCGGCAACCTGCGCTTCTTGCCGACACTCCCGAACCGCTTCTTCTGCTCCATGCGAAGTATAAGCTGCTGGACAAATATCGGGTTCTTGAGAGCTCTGCCCAAGAAAGCCATAGTCTGCTGCTGCTTCCTTTCTGTGCCTTGAATCCTTTCCTCCATGGCGAAAAGCTGTGCTTGAGAATTCTGCTGCTGCTGCTTGAGCTTCAGAACTTCTGCCATCAGAACGTTGCAGTCCCTCCTCAACCTGTCAGCTTCCGTCTCAAGCCCAAACTGCCCCAATTCGACACAAGCTCCTGTTTCATGCTGCTGTTGCGAGCTCTGGGCGATGTTTCGTCGCCTCTTGATGTTCTTCAAGAGATGCTTCTGGCCTCCTAAGAATCCTTCGTTGGCAAATTCCCATCGGTCCGGATCGACCTTTCGAAAACCCTGAATCATTTTTACTAAAGCGATTGGTATGGTCGAGAATCAACATCCACAATAGACACAAAATTTTGTTACAAATCAAAACCTGAAAAATTAGCAGTATGGGCAAATAAAACTGTGAGAATTACCAATCAAGAAAAAAAATCAGCCTGAAAAGAAACTGAAGAAAAGAGTAAAGCCTAGATCTATATACCAGTTTACTCCCACAACCAACTAGAAACCATTAAACCTCAAAAGCATCTATCTTTTTTTTTTAAATGTTGTAGGAACCCCACAATCTTGGAATTTCTAGACCCTTATGACACACTCTCAGAACAAATTGTGGGGGCTTCAAGAATTGTCCACATGGGCTGCATCTCATACCTATTAAAAAAATAGTTCTTTCCCAAAAGATCGGTTTCTGTATGCAGTTTTTTAATCTACAAACTTCTTCTCATGACGAATTTAGATTAGCTGTGTTTCTCAATTAAAAAAAAAAAAAAAGAATAAACACTGGATTGGTCAAACGCTTAAAATATTGAAAGAAAGAAACAATGTTGATCCTCAAAATTTAACATTTTTTTTCCCCAATAGGGTTAACAATTAACCCTGATACACAAAATTCTAATGAGTGCACACATAATAAGAAGAAGAAGAAGAATAGAAGTACTTACATAGGTGTTGAGCTGGCGGATGAAGCTGGAGAAGTTACTGTGCTTGAAGTATTTAGGGAGGAGCGCCGTGGAGAATTTGTGGGGATCCCAAACGACGAAGCTGTTGCGATCGCGGTTCCACGACACCACCCCATCGGTCTCCGGATCCTCCACCATCTCGAACGTCTTCGTCAGGAAAGGCGGTGGGGCCACCTCGTTCAGCCCCGCCATCGGCCGCGGGCTTGTCGCCGCCGCCTCCTCCTCCTCTTTCACCACCACCACCACCTCGCTGCCACCTTCCATCCCCTCCTTCTCCACCAAAAACTCTGCGTGTATATGAATCTAATGGAGCTTGGATTCCATCTCAGATTTTTTTTTTTTTTTCCTTCCCAGGGTTTAGGGTTTTAGAAAAAGGGGATCTGGGAGTTGGTCGGCCTCGAAGCCAATCGAGAATGGAAGACGAAAGGAATTTTTTTTTTGGTAAACTGTGGAAGCCGGAAGGATTAACATAACATAAAGACGGGAGACCGGGAAGATGGTAGGCAGAGGGAGAGCGCGGTGGCCGGGGGCAGGTGGGTTGGGTAATTTGCTCTATAGTACGTTTTTTTCTTCCCCTCCCCGTACGCCGAATGCCTTGTGCCACAAGATTCCTTGAAGCCTTGTACATGAGAGTTGTGACAGCGTCTTTGGTGTATAGCGCGCATATTCCGAAATCGGATGCCTTTCTTCTTCTAGAAACTTCTAGACGTAGAAAGGGATCAAGCGGTGCCAAATCAAGTAGTCGGATCTAAGAATGCAATCAAGCTTGGTCGAACTGAGTGGCTGAAAATTTAAACTTGATTTAATTTTAAATATTTGAATTTAAAATTTAAATAAGGATCAATTAAATCTTAATATCTCAAGCTCGAATTCGACTCAATAAAAAATTGATAAAATTCAAAATCGATTCAATCCGACTCGAATATCAATCGAATCTTTTCAAATTTAAATTCGAACTCGAAACTAAGCTTTAATCTACTAATAATATATATTATAAATAAAAATAATTTTATTAAAAATATATATATATTTGAATATATTTACGAATTTTCGAATCGAATATATTGCTATACAAGTTCGATTTGAAAAATTATTTAAACTACTCGCATTCGATTCGAGCTCGATGATAATCGAATCGAATCGTGCTTCAACTCGAACTGAACTTCGACTTGAGTCAAATTCAAATAGCTCACAAACGGCCCAACTTGTTTGTATCCTTAAGATCCAAAAGTTTACGCTCAAATTTATTCAAAGTACTCAAATCTAAAATTTTATTAAAAATCGATTGAATTTTAATATTGACGATCTAATTTAATTTAATTAAAAAATATTTGAGATCGATTTGAATATCAATTGAAAATCGAATATGAGTTCATGTCCAGATGCAAACTTTAGTTCATTATTTAAAAAATAATTAAAATAAAATATTATATTATATTATATTTTAAAATATTAAATTGATAATATATATTATAAAATATAATGTAATATTTATATTCATGAGTTTTTAAATTAAATATTTTATTATTTGAATTTAATTTAAAAATTTATTTAAATTATTTGAGTTCGGAGGTCGGCAGCAGTCAATTCAAGTCAAGTTTGAATGTGAGCCAAGCGCAGGCGGTTGCTGGGTTCGTCGGCTCATTTGCACCTCTCAGTGCGAGGCCACCAGCCTGAGATCAGAAGGTGCATGCACTGTTCCATTCTTCATGCTACGGTCCATGTCAATCACCATCATTCATTTACACGTAGGTTGATATATGATCCCATGGGATTTGATGAAGAAAATGGACGGATATATCAGCTTCCACATGTCGCATTTAGATGAGATATGTTGTCCTCCGGGGTGCATGTGGGGTCCGTTCCTCCCACTACCGTTCCTGTCAATCCGTCTTCCCCTCGAAAAACAAAAAAAAATCATCCCTGAAACTGGGAAGCCTCATACTTCCCGCTACCGTTCATGTCAATCTTTTCTCCTCTCAACCGTTCATGTCAACTACCATCCTCCATTCATTGATGCACGACTACCGGCGAGATTTGACGAAAAAAATTGACGGGTAAATGACAACTGCCCACGCATGCAGGCCTGAAGTCCATCGAGCCACGCTGACTTCAAATCAGAGGTTGCAGATTGGAGTCGGACTTAAATACAGAGCATATTTATCTCTCAGACTAGAATCAGATGTCTCGTTGATCGAAAATTTTTTTATATATTATTTTTTGATAAAAAAATTATTTTATTAGATTAAATTTTATAATATAATTAATAAAAAAATAAATATTTAATAATTTATTTTTTTAATTTTTTTGATCAAAATATTTTTTTTTACTCTATTTTATGTAGTGTGGATGTCATAGATAATAACAGAACGTCATAATGAGGGTATGACATCCTGTTACATTCTATTATATTTTATATATAATTATTTAAATATTATAAAAATTAACAAGTCGTTCATAATAATATTATGACATCCTGTTGTAATTTTATGGCATCCTGTTGCATCTTATAAATAATTATCGAAATATTATAAAAACTAATAGGATGTCATAATAATAATTATTATGACATCCTATTTGCATCCTGTAACATCCTGGTACATCCTATTAAAAATCAATAGGACATCATAATATTAGGTAAGAATATTTTGATCAGAAAAAATTTAAACAAAAAGCTGAGCTACATTAAATGCCTATCTCCTTATTAATTACAATATATGGCACAATCTGATGAAGCGATGTATTTTTTTTCATTGAATGCAGTGGACAAAGAATTACTCATCATTGGCTTAATCCGAATCCGACCCAAGCTCGAGCCTGAGCCCAAACACAGCACAATTCGGGACTTGAGCGCCTCCTCCCTCATCTCCACAAGATCCCATTGACGAAGAGCTTTCCTTGCTTTGACATCGGCAATAGCATAGATGGCAATGACTCCACCTCCCCCATTATTGAAGGCCCCGCTTTGATCGCTTAAAAACCCTAGAGGTTGGAGAAACTCTGAAGGGGCGAGTTGGGAGGTTGGGTATAGGACTCAAGGGAAGGGGAATAGCGGGTGCAAGGGTTTTAGATCAGTTTAGGTGGGGATTTGAGAGAGCAATTGTGCCATCATGGTCTTGTCCCGTATGACAACCACCTCGACCGCTCGACACCTCCTTTACCTTCCCGATATCCCCACACTTCTTCAAGTGCTCCACAAATGCCTCCTCCCTCGTCTCCAACAAGATCCTGTCAATGAAGGGCTTTTCCTGCTTCGACACCAGTGACAATGCAAACGGTGACAACGATAGCTCCACCTCCCTAGTCACTGAAGGCCCTTGCTTGACTGCCCAAAAACCCTTGAGATCTCTCAAGGGATGAAAGAAGAAGTGGGAGGGCCTTAATTGGGTTTAGGTGGGGCTCGATCCGAGCCGGAGTCATGCTCAAGCCTAAGATTTCCAAAATATTTTAGGACTAAGCCACTCTGAAACCCAAAAAATATCAAACCTAGCTCAGATAAGAGTATGGCCTGATCTAGCCCGATCTATTTTCAGCCCTATATATGGCAACTATATGATATATAGAGCTAATGATAGGTCTATTTAAGTTTGATATTTTTTATATCAAGGAGTATAATCGAGTCAAGCTGAATCGAGTAGTTAAAGACTCAAGTTCGATTTAATTCAAAATATTTGGACTCAAAATTCAACTTTTTAATATCCAAATTCAAACTCGACTCAATTAAAAAAAATGTATTCGAGATCGACACGAATATCAATCAAACCATATTCTAGCTCGAATTCGAGCCAAAATCATAATTAGGAAATATAGTTAAAACAAAATATAACATAATATTTATTTTAAATATTAAATTAATAATATATAATAAATAATTCATGAGTTTTTTACTTGAGTATTTTGCTATTCATGATCAACTCAGATTTGTTAATAATTGAGTCAAGTCAAGCTTGATCTGAATCAAGCCGCTTGGCTCATTTGCATTCCTATGCATATCAAAGTGTCCGAAAATTATATTTAGGCCAAACCAATAGTTTTTGGTGAGTCTAGAATGCTTACATCGTGAGGGGCTTTGGATAGATGACTTTTTTTTTTTTGGATAAAGCAGAATACTGATACAAATTTAGTATGAATACAATTAAGAGAATCAGAAAATAAAAATATCATGGAATGACATTGGAGCTACCCCCACATCGGTCCATAACATCTTTCCTAATTGCTCCGCAATAAAGGAGGCAAGGAGGCAACCCAATCTGTGACATTATTTACCTCACAATATACATGCCTGATGTCTAGAGATGCACACTCTCTCAATAGTCTCCAAATATTGCAAAAGAGCGGGTGTGTGGCAGTAGTCCTCATCCACCCTTGAAACCAATCCACCATTGTGGCTGAATCTCTCCTGATAATGAGATGGCTCCTAAGGTTAACCTCACATATGAAATACCCAACCAAATTGCCTTCAACTTAGCTCTTAGGATGATGGGATTTAAGAGATGGCTACCGTCCACAACCACGAGTTTGGCCAGCGAATTATAAATTCAACTCTACCTCTACTAGCACTCGCACTGTCAATCTATCATTGAAGTTGATCTTGAGAAAACTCAAAGGTCGAAACTCTCAAGTAATGAAAATTATATAGATTCTATATAAATTAAGAGAGAGTTTCAGATATCCGAAGCCGTCAAGGATATAGCTATTGGCAATGGATGAGCAATCTCGATGGCTTGATTTAGAGCTCTCTTCAAAATTAATCTTCTTGGAAGTCTTCTTAACTTAAAGGTAATATTTTTTCTAATCAGCCAAATATGATGGGCAGCATGGATAGCTCTGGTGCCAGAAAGTCTAGATGCCTAGCTGAGGAGCTAGGCTTAAGGTTGTGTCGTTTTTCTTGGGAGATGCAGTGTCCCCATCCCAACGCGCAAGATAGTTTCGTGGGTTGCGCACTTGAGGCCAAACATAGGTACCAAAGACCCAAATAAGCCAGTTCCGCAGCTCCAGTCAACCGGTTCTCCGCTTCAACAATCGATATGGTGGTCTAAAAAAAAAAAAAAATCAACTTATTAGTAATACGGCAGTGAAAGAGATTAACTCCAGATTCCCTAATACAAGGCATGAGCCATAAGATTTTCAGCCAGACCAGTAGTTAACTAATCATCTTAGAGCTAGAAATGAGGTGATCATCAATTTTTCTTTAGGATAATTGGCAACCAACTTTCAGAAGTGAGGCTAATGAATAGGTGGCCATCATAAACTTGTACGGATGGTAGTGTTAGATATATGCGGCTAAAATATGCCTGTTTGATATAAATAAAAATAGAAGAGAAATTCAAGCGCAACCTCCATGGCGGATTCTTGTCCATTCGAGTTATTGACTCATGCAATGGGTATATAAGTGAGCTGCAGAAGTCCAATAAAATATAAATTTTAGAAATATGATAAGGCTATTATAGAAGATAGAAATCTCCATAAATGCTTGCATTTTTTTCCTCGTGAAGTGTTGAGAAAGCCCATCATAAATAACAATGGAATTTTTTTGAATTTAAAATTTTCAATCAAATTTAAATAATAATATTTTTTTCAGATGATGTGCTGATGTATTATTAGATGATATAAAATATATATATAATAAAACTGTTCTAATTAATAATTTCTGATTGAAAAACGGAGCTTCTCAAAGATCATTCAGGACCACAATATAGTGACATGGGACAGTTGGCGGACCACCATCTTCATTGTGACGTGCAACCGATCATTATCACAGTGCAGATGGTCACGGAGTTGCGTGGTTGGCCTTTGATGACATGGTCTATTATACCTTTTGCTTTCTCTCTCTATCGTTTCACAGCCCGAGTGAGCACGAGGAAGCCTCAGCCTCAAACCAGCTCTGCCCCATCGCATGAGTCTGATTCTGAAACACAATGCATCACCTATCATAGGATATCTTGGGACCTACTAGTTGTATTAGATATCGAAAGCACATGGCACCTCGTGATTTTACGTACAAGATATGTTTTTTTAAAAAAATTATGCATGAGTAACACAATAACATCGATTTTTTTCATGAAGATTTTCAGATTTATTTGCTCAGATATATTTATATTTTTGCTATTATATGTTCCCAATTATAATAATATGGATTTTAAATGGAATTATTTAAGATATATGTGGTATATTATATTTTTATTTCAATAAATTTTTAAGTTTCCCTATAACCAACAAGCAATAATGAATTATGAGATACCAGCAAGATGAGACCCATTGCTATGATAGAGTCAGCGAACTTCCCAACATACAACCAATGGAAATAATTAGCTAGGGTTCACACTGCAAAATATCGTCAACTCCAAGGTTATTTGCTAGAAAAGAATGGCTGAAACAATTCCAGACACATAGTGCCAGCAGCAGACCAAAATGGATGGATTCACAAATCAGAGCCAGGAAAATCCATTCTTTGTTAAAGAACGCATTGCTTCCATTACTGCAGTAAATTATTGTTACTCGATTGCAATTGCTAGGAATTAAAAAACTAAAGTTATATCATAAATCACAACCATCCAATGTTTCACAGGGATATTGCACTTCTGAAAAAACTATCAGATTTGGTAGGGATTTGATGTTATACAGTGATTCTTGCTCTACCTTTAGCCAACCTCCGAGCAATAACCTTTTGCCCACCTCTTGTCGATTTACTGAGCAAAATAATGCACATCATCAATGATAGTGAAACATTTTTAGATAATAAATTCACAAAAACTAAAGTAAGAGCGCAATCAAGCCAAAGCCGAACCCGAGTAGCTAGAAACTCGAGCTCGACTCGACTCAAAATATTCGAAAAATTCAGCTCGAGATCAATTAAATTTTAATATTCCAAACTTGAGCTCAGCTTGATAAAAAAAGAGGCAAAACTCAAGTCACACAAAACTCCTCTATGAAGAACCCTTTTAATCACCATGATTGTCACCGTGTTTGCAAAGACCTAATCTGATTAAGATTGGGGGAGGCCATTAACTGGTTGCCAGTGCACCTCCATGTGATTAGCCCTCACTTGAACTCTGCAAATCATGCTATTTGTTCTTTCATGTACAGAAATTACCATCTCAGGTGGTTTCAATTAGAAGGATTGGTAATTGGCGAATAAGGATTCACAGACACTGTCCAATAACTAGATAATGCTGAATAGTTATAGATAGATATGTGTACATGAATAGCGTAAATTCAGTGATCAATAGCTAATCTAGTCGCATTATGTGTAAAAACTATAATCTAGTCAAATTATATATTAAACTTGCATGGCAATTCTTTGGTTCATACATGCATGTGATTGCTAGACTGATCAAATATTGCATGGCATTTCTTTGGTTCATACATGTGTGTGATTGCTAGACCGATATAACCCCTATACCATCTCAAGGAAATATCATCGTAGGTGCTCGTGCACATGCTTCCTGAATGTGCTAAAGCAGCTCTAATTGCTGTTTTTGTCAAATCAACATGTGGAAGAAATGAACACAATAATTCTGTCTAAATGTGGGTTTGACTAGTCATAAAGCATTCTAAACGCGTATAAAAACAGATATTTTAGCTTGATTGTGTGTGGGTGTTCCATTTACTGTGCATGTGCGTGACGTGTGCATGAATGTGAGACAGAGAGAGAGAGAGAGAGACCGTGCAAGGAAACCATGAGTTCTCTTGCGCTTGATGTGGCTTGGCTGGTAAGTTCTTTTTGGAAGTAGGAGTAGAGGCTCATTAACCAAAGCATCATTTCCTGAAGAAAGTATTAGTATCAGCAATGATAAGCTCTATTAAATAGGTTTCTTGAATTTGAAAAACATCAGTACTAAAAGCATTTCTATTTCTAATAGTTGTAGTGCCGGTACATCACTGTGCTACTGTGCTAGTTGAAATCAGAAACTTCAGTTTAGGATTCGAAGGATTATCATCACAAAAGTTGAACATCTCCAACCTAGCAATATGAAGGCACAGAACTACAGAACATTCATAGAAACATGAAACAGATTAAGTAAACTTAGAATACCAAGTTAACAAGATTTCATTGCAGGTGTAAATTCCTTAACAATCAGTAATCAGCATCTATTTTGCCGGTATATCTAGTTTACATCACTAACCAATTAAAAGTACCGATGAAGGAAGAATTTATAAAGGTACTTCTCCATATTATATTAATGTGAAAAACAGAGAAAAAAATTCACCATGCATAAGGACAGCAAATTAATGAATCATAGAAGAAAAAATGTAGAAGAAAAAACGAGACTCCAAAACCTCCACAAGTCTTCCAAGTACGAGCCACAGATTATCACCGAAAGCCAGTACCAACCATATATCAGCTGCCTGGCACAATAAAACTACCTTAGCTCCACAAATTCCTCATTAGTACTAAGAAATTCTAAACATCTGCTAGATCCTGTATACAACATACTCTAATGTATGCCTCATATTTGAGGAATTCTCGGTTCCTCTTGGATATGCTGTTGCAAGTCAAACCTTCCTTCTCTCAGTCAGTTAAAATCAGGAAGCAAAATAAAATAAAATAATTATGACAGCTATAGTTTTTTAGAAAAAACAGTGACTCTGGATTCATTGTCCAAAACTTAGCTTTGCCTAATTTATTGCACCTCTCAGTACTTAAATTGTCTTCCAAGGACAAAATAAATCGAGTCTAATGGCCTCCAACGTCATTTAACAAAACCATAAAATACAAATGAGATAAATCAAGATACCAACATAAGGTGTCCATGTCTGATAGAAACCTATCAGATGTTGATATTGCAAAGCACACTTACAACCTTTTTACATTTGGAGCAGCAAATTGCTCTCATACATCACTTATAAGTGCCTCAAACAATGATATCACATAGAGTCCCACCCCGTGTTTATGTAATTCACGATCTACCTGCTCCTCCAAAACCACAACATCTGGTTTTTGTGGTTTAGTTAAGCACCTGGCCCCATAAGTGACATAGGGTGGTGTAAGAGAGGTTTAGGGCATCCAAGTCCTTCATTTTTTATAGGCCATGGAACAAGAGGGATAAGAAGTTTTATTTTGTTGAGTTTCAAAATTAACACTTGAATGTAGGCAAAGGACCTTGCAGGTTCAGCCATAATTGGACCTTTCGTGCAATACATGCTCGTTCACATATTTTTCATTCTGCTCCATATTGTGAAAATGAGGCTTTCACACATTTAGGTAGATGTCAGGATAATCACTTTTCTCCCAAATGACTTTGATATATTCTGAGATTTAGCCATTGAATTTAATGTTCTCCGAAATTAGCCTTTTGCAAAGAAAAGTCTTTAAAATTTAGATGTGATTATTAACCAGACACCGCGAGGTCTGCTGAATCTTAAAAAAAAAAGCATGAAGTGGCAAAATGTGCAACTTCATGCAGAATCGACGCACCACGAGCATTATTGATGTGAGCAGTCTGCACAAATCATATTTTGAAATCAAGTTGCTTGGCGAAAGTAAAAGAATCATGGATTAAGTCTAACTTTTCAATCCAACCACCAAATTATATGATCTTTAGCTACTTTTAACAAGGAAATCAAGATCCACAATATCTAATCATGATGTTTGCTAGCTTAGGCTGTTTAAAGGTTGAATACAAGTAAAAATAGTGCAAAATCTGAGGAGATTCCTATCATATTGGAATGGTACTTAGTTGACATTGATTTTATGGCTAAGATATATCTCAAAGTAGTCTACAACCTTTTCATTTAGATAAAAAAACACTATAAAAGTATCCAAAGAGGGTTTTGGACAAATATGGAAAGGTAAGCTCCCTGATATGTACTAATTGTATAACATGATGCCAGCCATCCTGACATACAACCACAACAGTTTTTCCCCGAAACATATTGCATCAATAACACCACTATGCTCGGTCCCAAGCTTGTATACAAAAGCTGAAGGGCCGATGTTAGGTCAACAGCTAGCAGCAAAAAGAAGCTCAACCTATGAAATCAAACATACCAAAGAGATCCACATCATTTTTTTTTCAAGGAAAAGAGAATAAAAGAAATTACTTCAGTAGTCTTCCTATAACCCTGCAATAGCCTTTTGGCAAGTTTTTACTCCCAAACAGTCTTCCTGCATGGACTAAAACTTAGCACCAACGTAGAAGTTTTCTTCCATCATCATTTCGATAACAACGTATTTTCTTCATACGAGAAATCGTGTATTGCAATTAGATATAGATAACAATCATAAAGAATATCCGATCAGCCGCTTTGAATAAAGATGCCAACAGAAACAAATAAAAGACATCGAATTAAGACAAAAATATCATCAAATGAAAGAAATGAAGCAAAATTCTCTTCCAGATTTCCTGAAAACTGACAAAAAAGTGAAATTTTATAGAAACCAACGACTAAAAATTACATTCTCACCATCTTCTATGAAGAAGCGAAGCGCAGGGAGCCCGAAGGGAAAGGAAATCCCTTCAGAAGAAGCCAATATTTTTAGGGCTTCAGCGTCTCCTCCCTCCACTGGAGGAGGCCAATGGAGCTGAAACTTCGCCGGAAAAGACTGCGCCGAGGGATTGGAAGAGATGTGAGGCAGGATTAACGAACTGCTCGGCTTCGAGGGTTGGAATGGATTGGAGAGGCGGAGGCGATTGGTGAGGGAAGCTCCGGCCCGAGCTAGGGTTTTGGAGGCCATCATTCCTCTGGAGAGCCTAAAACCCTAGTTCGCTTGATCCCCTTTGCATCTCGGGGGAATGGAAGGCCTTCTCGCAGGCTCCCAGCGCTCACGCGATGGTGGAACCGCGTTATATAAACCAGACCGAACCGGTTTGGACCGGTTAGTTTTGATCAAACCGTGAGGAGCCCAGCCGTTGAAGATGGCTTTAATTGGCTCCCCTTTTACCCGGTACCACCAGCTTACAACTTGATTATTATTTTATATTATAATGGCAAATAATGGCCATCATAATAATCATTAATTTATTTACTGATAATTTTGATCCAAATAGATCCAACAGTATAATGGTGAGAGAAATTCTTTGTGCACCACAGACAGTATAGAAAATCTGATGTAGAGTACATCATTTTTTTTGATTGGTCCACATAGTCACTATTTTCCAACACACATTTAACGCCAGCAGATCAGTTTTTTTGTTTAAAAATTTTATATGACAAAAATATTTCTGTTCTTTAAAAAAAATTATGATATCTTGTAACGTATTATAGACCAGAATATCATAATAGGATTTTGCTATAGTACTACATAATATTATTTTACTATCAAGGGCATTTAAAACATTATACTATTATTATTTTTTATATTTTATTTTTTTTAAAAAATAATATTTTTTACTTTTAATTTTTCTGCTTCTTCTTCATTTCTTCTGACCACCTTCCGCCTCCCGTCGCCACCCCCCATCCTCCTCCTCTGCCCGCCTCCCATTGCTGCCTCCCCCCACCCCACGGCACTACCAATGGCTTCTCCGCAGCCACCCCACTGCTCGCCTCCTCACCACCAGCCTCCCTATCGCTCGTCTCCCCGTCACAGTGTGCCGACTCCTCCACCTACCTCTTTGGTGCTCGACCCCATCGCTGCACGCCACCCATCTCTCCATCACTCGGGCTCACCACCACAGTCGTCCCTTTCCTCCTCCACCTCCATGCACCTTTCTGCTACCTAGGCAAGTCACCACAGCCACCTCTTTTGCTCCTTCTCGCCGCAACGACTGGCCTCTCCATCGATTAAGCCTGTTACTCACCTCCCCACCACCATCGATCACTTCTCCGCCTCCTTCCTTCTTCTCCTATGTTGCTCGAGCCTGCCATCCTCTTCCTCCTCATCTTCCTTCGCTGCTCGTCTTCCAGGAGCCACCTCTCTACCCCCTTTCTTTCTCCTCCTTCGTCGCTCGGGGCCGCCACTCACCTCCCCGCCACCACACACCAACATCCGACGAGAAGGGATGGTGCTTTGTCGGAAGAAGGAAGGAGAAAGAAGGAAAAAGGGATATGGGGTGGGACTCACTAATTTTTTTTGTTTCTGGATTGCAGAACTTTAAGTTATTTACCACACCAACCATGCACAAAGCTAGTTACTGATAAATAGATCACTATTATCCATCTTAAAATGGATGGTTAGAAAAAAGCCTATAATAAAATGACTAAAATAGACTTTGCAGCACTATAGCAAAATTCATCATAATATAGTCCAGAATATCATAATATGGAAGGAGCATTTTTGTCCAATCATTTTATAACGCGCATTTAATGCCTGCAGATCAGCTTTTTTGTTTGAAAATTTTGAATAACGAAATTATCCTTGTTATTTGAAAAAAATTATGACATCTTGTGTATATTATGACATCCTACATTATATTATGATATCCCATGGATAAGAATTATGACTTCTGGACGTAGGATGTCATAATATGGACATAAAATGTTATAATTATATCAAAAAACAGGAGTATTTTTATCATACAAATTTTTTAAACAAAAAAATCGATCTGCAGATACTAAATGCATGTTAGAAAGCGTTGACTATGTGGATCAATGAGACAAAATGATGTACTCCACGTCAGATTTTCTACACTGCCCATGGTGCACAAAAAAATTGCTATAATGGCCAATGCAAATGTCTAATGATTTTAATTTTTTTTTCTTTTTTTCTCTTTTTTGCATCATAAGTTATCAAGAACAAAAGGTTGAAAATGTACCATATTGTGTCTAGAAAATTTATTTGTAGTTTTGGACTAGGAGTTAGGTGTTTCATTTTGAAATCTAAAATTTATTAATCAAAAATTAATTATTTTTATTTTAGTTTTTATCATCTCTTCAATCATGTTGAACAAAAAAAAGACATAAAAAAATACATATAGTCAGATTATTTCCACCAATAAATTGAAGAAGAAACTCCAAGACCCTGGCAACTTTGAACAATATTTTCATCTCAAACAAGATATTGGCTAGAATATTAATTTGTATCCAGCACTAATCAATATCATGTAATCATTCAGATTTTATTATCCAGCCAAAAAAATGCAATAATAGAGTATCAAAATATTAGTTGAAATTTCATAACCTATTTTTTTACCATCTTAAATTATTTTTTTAATTAAATATTTATACATTATATAAAAATGGTAATTAACTTTGAATTTAGTATAATTATTGTAAAATTTTCTAATCTCTAGCTAGCTAAGACTGGATGAATCAGGATCTGAATTTATCTCAACTAGTATGGGAAGAGAAAAAATTTGAAGAGAATCGAATTTCAATAGATATTTTCTGATTAAGATATTAAAATATTAGCTGAGATGATAAATCTGTGATTAAAACTAATTAAAAATTAATTTTAAGATTTATTAATTAAAAACTACTTAAAAACTACATAAAATGGTTGGAAAATATTGGACAATATAAATATACTGTATCGCATGTATATCGGATTTTATTAATTTATATTAGTTGGGATAATAAAGTTGAGATTTTATATGGTAGTTATAGTGCTTATGCTTATACATGAGGAACCCATGAATAATATTTCGTAATTTTAGATATTTTTATAATTGGTAAATGTAATTTTTTTCTTATATTTGGTGTTGTTGGATGTGAATGGATTGCAATAATTAGGGTTGAAGTACTTTCTATGCCGTAGGAGCTAAATTTTTGTTAGTGAGAGAAATTGAGAAAACCAAATAACATTACATTTGGAATCATAAAAAAATGGATTACATACCTTTTGAGTGGCGGAATTCATGAGATAGAGGGAAGCAAAAACCTCACCAAAAGAACAGCACTTAGTATGTCTCGGGGCAGCGAGGCAGAGTCGTGTTCAAAATAATAAGACATTCCCACGGCTCACATCATCCTTTCACGTCATATGTCATGCAATCCAAGTGCGACAAGAGTTGAAATGAGGCATGCTCGACGAGTGCGTGCCTGGTATAACGGTGATTTAAGTTGAGATACGCCATCACCATCATCCTATTGTTATTATTATTATTATTATCTCCTTCATGTTATTAATATTATTATTTTTATAATAATAAATTTTTATCATATCATAATTACTGCTGCCGTCATCTCTATCATATTATTAACATCTTTACCATCATTTTTACCATAGTATTATTGTTATTATCATTGCATTTGCCATTTTCTATCTATCATGAATGTCCCGCCATCATTATCTCTAATGCTACTATTATTATCATTTTCTCTATACTACTGACACAATTGACTCTCCATCGCATGTCTCACCAAAACCTAATTTTTATTATCATCACTATATTTATATTTTTTTAAATAATCAACTATATCATACATATTTATATTTTAATAATTTTATAAATATAAAAATTATAATTTATTTTTAAAAAGAGAAAAACAAAGATAAAAATAATGCTAAATCGGTTTTTTTTTTTTTTTTTTCTACGCTGAACGCAACTTCTCATTACAGAATAGATTTTGGTTGAGCTAAACCTGCTCCGGTGAACATATGGATGCACGCCACTTTCATGCCCCTATAGCTCTCGTGAATTTCGCCAATTTTTAAGTGCCACGTGGGAGCAAACTGTTCATCGTCAGCCCTTGGAAGGCTGTACCCTGAAGGAAGCAAGACATCCGAAGCCAAAGCAGATCTCATCAGGATGGAGATGCTATTGCTTTGCAACGCGTTGCAGCAGCCACCGAGTTCTCCTAGGCGGTTTGCTTCTGTGACACCGAACCCACGCAAACTTGCTCGCAGCTCTTCAACTCTTTTTCCCCTTTTTCTTCCTATCTTCCCTCTCGGGTTTCCTCCACTAATCGTCGTTTTCTCCTCCAATCAAAGGATCACGATCAGGTAATTGCCCCTCGTTCCCAAATCCAACGCTTTCTTGATTTTTCTTCTTCCTTTTTTCCTTGAGCCTGTTCGGTCCTCAAAAAAATTTATTGTGTGCCATGCGTAAATCTTGTCGGACGAATCCCCTTTATCTACCGCATCTTTGATCCAAGGATAATTGCATAAAAATCTTCGTTTTCTCTGGGTTTCTACTTTCTATGATTGATTAGTTAATGATGTTAGAAAAAGTTTTCGTTTTTCCGTGTATGTTGATCTAAAATCGTCCCTTTGAATCAAGTTGCTTATCGGGAAAAAAAAAAACCTTTTTCGTTCATAATCATCAACACAGGGATCACTTGCACATATTTCATTGATATCAGTTTGCAGTTGTGCACTAATCCACCTAAATTATTCTTGTAATCTTATATAGATCTTTGAATTTCTTCACCTTTTGTATGTTCTTCGCTGAAGGATCTAATAGGGGTTGTACTATTTTTGAATCCAATGGTAGAAAAACCAGCGAAAGGTACTTCATTTGTACAAGAGGGTAAAAGAATAGATCGCAGTAACTATGGATAAGGTGGAAACCCATCATAGGGAGACTCATGGAATGAGCGATGACATGGATGAGAACACACCAGTAGACAAAGTTAAAGGCCCAAATGTGTTTGAACGAGCTAAGGAGGAGATCGAGGCCATTGTGGAGGCTATCACTTCCAAGAAAGAATCACATCACGATCCAACCACAAAGAAAGAGGGTAATTTTTTTTTCCCCAGATGTGATTTTGAGGTTGCATTAAATAAATTTAGTGGGATATCATTTGGGCATGCCATGTTAGCCACGCTGAGGTGACTTGCCATACTATTTCCTCCTCCTCTCTGTTTATATTTATTCAATTAAATAAATTTTGCAGTTGCCTGATTAAAACTCAAGAGTTGAAACTAAGAATAACTCAGAGTTGGTCTTTTGTGAAAGAAACGCCTGCTGTGGTACAAGATTTATAATCAATTATATATTCAAAATCAGATTTCTTTACTCTCCCCTGTAGGCCAAATTCCTCTGGTGCCTCTTTCTTATTGTTAAATCTGTAACCATTGCCAAGCCTTCTTTCTGTCAGATATTTGATGAGGGTATTAGTTATTTTCTTAAACGAAATGTTTGTGGATGTATAGAATAGAGTCTTCTATCTCCTTATATTTTTGGAAACTCAACTATTTGGTTCATGCATTCATGCGTAGATAGAACCTTTTACTTCATGGTCCTAATGCATTTTCCTAATAATTTTCTCAACAAAATTAGTGCTTCAGTCAATAAGAAATATGCTAACAACGTTTGTTTTTGGTATGAAAGTGTGTTGCTTTGTTTATAAGTTTTAGTTTTTCCAGTCCATAAATTATCCAATTCTTGATGAGGGTGTATTTTGGATTCATTGGCAGAAAATGTAATGGAAGCACCTAATTTAACCATAAGGGCACATGAAGAGGCAAAAACATTGAACAGGGTTAAAACCCATGATAAGGAGACCCATGGTACCAGCAATGACATTGATGAGAACACACCTGTTGACAAAGTTAAGGGACCAAGTGTATTTGAAAGAGCGAAAGAAGAGATCGAAGCCCTTGTAGAAACAATTCATCCAAAGAAAGAACATAGTAACGAGGTACGTACAAAGAGAGAAGGGGGAGTCTGGGATTTTCTCAGAAGAATGTTTGGGAAATTCTGCTCCCCTTTGGATTACAGATACACATATGTGATTTCTTGGATATGTTGTTTTCTTTATTCACTTTTTCTCAGAGTGCAGATATGAATTTTTAAAAGTCTAGTGAACTTTCTGTTAACCATGGAATTTCTTTGTTGGCAGCGAGCATGAAGTTGATCTTCTTGGTCTTACATCACCTTTCTTTAGAGGCTGGATTATTAATCGAGCAAAGAAGGAAAAGGGTTGTCGCCATGATGTTTGAGAACTCACAGGTGAATGAGTCTTATGTGTTAAGGATTGTTCTTCCTGTGAATTTATGTTCAGGTTGCAAGCATAATTAGTTTCTTGCTGCAATTTTCTTTGAAAACATAATGAATCAGTTTCCAGAAATTCTACCTGTACAAACTTGGATCTGTTAACATGGTGGTCCTTCTCAGATGTACATGCTGTTGGTTGGTTGATGTATTGATAATGTACAGCTTTCCATATTTTCTTTCCTCTCTCTCTCTCTCTCTCTCTCTTACTTTGCCCCCTTATGCTTGTGACCTAGGGGATGTTAGTTACAACCAGGGAAGGAGATCATGTGAAAAATGTGTAATGAGATGTATGGTTGAGTTGCAGTGGAGCTTCATGGAAGAATCATGGAAAAGAAAACTGGGATCCTAGGGCATGGACTTTGCTAATACATGTTAGAAAATTATGAGAGAACCTTTCCATCTTTTAATTCAGAACCAGCAGGGGTTGCAAAAAGCAGATACTTTGGAGGTATTGCTCTTCTGTACCGAATACTCATAGTTTAAGTTGCAAATATTATGTTTTGCCAGGATTTCGACATTTCCGATACCAAGAACCTTTTAGAGCAATCTCCATCCATACCATTTCTTGCTAAACCTAGATTGGTTGTAAGAAATATTTGACCGTGAAGAACAGATTAGTTTCAACTTTCAACAGATATCCAACGATAGGTGCCATGGTTAAGGTTTATTTGATATTGATGTGATATCACAGTTGAAGCTCATTTAGGTAACCTAGTGCTGTGAATAAATGATTGCATTGAATGCTCTTGTCTAACAGGTAGTTGATGTTCATTTAGGGTAACCTAGTGCTGTGAATAAATGATTGCACTGAATGTTATTATCAAACAGGTAGCTTTAATTATGGTCGTTGAGAAATTTAGGGAATATATGTGTTTGAAGTACGGAGTCAGCCCAAAAGTTTAAGTTGGTGGAGAGTTAATAGTCCAGGTGGAACTATGACAACCTCTCCACCCTACCTCGTGATGCTCTCGTCATGTGGCTCCTGACTGTAGTATCTCTCATTGAGAGAGATCCACATAACCAAGAAAGAAAGATTGTGACACACAATAACCCTAGCTCCCTACTCCAATTAGGGACACAATTCGAAAGCTTAAGATATTGGGAGGAGGATTAGTTAGCCTAATAAATCCATGCAGCATCCCTTTTATTTGTCAATATAGGGTTAAGACAATCATCAACCTGAGTTTAGATTGTAAATTTTGTATTGTTAGATTGATTTTTTAAATCAAAGTCAGTCACCACCTTCTTGGCAAGCAATCTCATGGACTACTTATCATTCAATAATGGTAAGGCAAATCATCACACTTCATGCTATATATCATCCAATCACAAATTGTGAAAGAACATTTCATTAACCAAATTAAGATAGACAAGCCAGCTCTTGGAGAATTAATGCCAATCAATAAATGTTCATTGAAACAACCATCTGAAAAAAAAATGGAGAGCACAATAAACCGATCGATCAGTGTCTCCGACTCGCCAGTTTTTTACAGAAGGCCAATCCTTCCCGGGGTTTCCCAGCAAATCCTGCTTGCCTGCATGCCTCGTCGCACTTCCTCTTGCACACTTCGGTGGTCACCATGCCAAGTGGGATGCATTTCCTCATGCATTCGCAGATGCAGCTCTGTCCGGCCTCGATCCTCTTTCTCTTCGTTGGGCACCAGAGGAATCGAAAGCCCTGGAGGGTTTTGGTGGACATGTAGGGTAGGGAAGATGAGGTGGTTGGTTTCTCTCTATGTTGGGAAACTTGTTGGTCTTCCAGTTTTACGTTGCATACATGGAAGGATAGGGTGTTACTGAGGTGGGTCTTGTTTTTAGGTACCATCAAAATGGTTGGACTGTGGACATCGTCAACAAATGCTCATCCTCTATCCAACCATTATTGACTTCTCATCTAGAGAGAGAGAAAGTGAGGTTCTAGACTGCCAGAAAGGTGCCCAAAACAGACAACCTCTCATGAGAAAATAACTAGTCCGGCTGGATATGGAGAGATCCATATTAATCTCCTCCTCACATGCATTCTGTTCTCGTCCATGCCATCCTGCCATTGTCATTAGACATTCCACGTAGGTTAGCATTTACGCGAAACTTGATTATGCTATTTCTTGTTTTCAATTTTTTTTTTTTTTTTTTTTCAGTTGAAAGCATTAAGTTTTTGCTACCAAAATTTCAAAGTTTCTAACAGATGATTTAGAAAAGCAAAGCGTTCAACGTTATACATATTAATGATCCATCTATCTTGATAGATAAAGAAGAAAACAACAAAAGCAACGGTAATTGGGCCTTAGTGAACGACAAATCAGCAGTAATATGACCCCAAAAATGAAGACTTACAACCTCAGGAGATTCCAAGTGAGACCGTAGCCTCACAGATTAGCGTCTGGTAGTACGGAGTATATCCCATGTACACCAGGGATGGAGTGGAACTCAATCCCAGGTGCCAAAATTTGCATGACATGCTTGTTAAGGAGTCATCAGGCACTATGCATGAGAAGTGAAATAATGACATCTCATGGTTCTTGCACTCTGATCAACAATCTGCTCTAAGATTCAGAAAATTTCATAAGAAGAACCACTACAAGCGATGAGTTCGATTATTTGATATTAACTATCAAACTTTCTCCTAACCCCACCTCCCATAGTTTGGTACATGCCCACTCTGAGCTCGTACATCCATCTTAATAATGTCAGGCAGGGTCCGCAGGTTTCCTGTGCGTAGGCCTGGCATTGTGGCTGGTAGTTCTGTGTAGTCCTTTCCATCTCCCTCCAAAACGACTGTTGATGACCTAAGCATCCATTTCACATTCATCTCGGCCTTCAAACCCATCCAAGCAACGACGCATAGGTTCTCCGGCCTACTTAGCTCGTGAACAAGGCTAAAATTATGTGGAGTTTGAATGATCCATCATCCATAGCAAAACGTATGCTCTACGTGAGCTCCATACCATCTAATCAATCAGTACTCACCATCGACTGGTGATCGGTGAAATCCAACCATTGAGAACATTGATATCACTGGGAGGAGGAGGGGGAGAATTGGGCTTCTTCATTTCTTTCTTAAAATGGATTCTCATCGGCTAAATAAAATAAAATAAAACAGCTCGTTCATGCGCAGGTTGGCAGGTTGGTGATTGATGAAAACAATTAAAGCCAACCATGAAGATGAAAAGAAATTCCTGCTAGCTTGTAACTGTATTGATCAGATGATCTTTTGTCTTTCTTTCCTTATCAAATGCCATCTAAAATTGCCTGGTTACAAGTTATCACCGTCCGACACTCACATATTGGGACATGAATACATGGTGATGTCAAACTGGATCTGGTGGTGCAATGAATGCTCTCCGTGTATTCCAAGACTCCTAAAAATATTGGGGTTGCTTGCCCTCGTTGGAAACATCAGTTGGGCTCCGCAGTCCAGGGAACCTGTGTCTATGACTGCCACATCTTAGCAGCATAGCAGAGAGGGAGGGAGGGAGGGAGGGAGGGGGAAGGGGATGAGTTGATTCTTCAAGTGACCTATCAAAGTGATGAGATTTGAGGGTCAAATCCCTGCCAAAAGACCGAATGCAAAAATGCGTGAAGCAAACAATGGCAGGGTAAAGCAAAAACAAGCACAACGAACTGACATTTTACGAGGGATAAAAACAAATGTAGACCATTATGTTCCCTGCTCCTCATATTTCATTCCCCCCGCCCCCCACACTTCTGTAACCCTTCAGCCTCTCTCCCATCATAACACCATGATGAGGGATGGCAAGCACAAGAGTGCTTGGCTATTTCTATTGCTCAGCATCGTGCAAATGGCGACCTGGGTGACTGCAGCAAGTGCAAGGCCTTTTTCATATGGTTCGCAAGGCATGTCCGTGGATGCTCTTTTATATATTTTTCTTCGCCTATTATATTCTGTCATTAACGTATGTAGCTACCACTGTTTCATTCACTGACTCACACCTGCCATTTTTTGATCCACGCAGCCCAAACTCCACAGCCATTGCAAGGAAGATGGGCAGCAAAGGTGGTTCATCTTCTCCCACCTTCCCTCTCTCTCTCTTTCTCTCATATTATGACAAATTGATGGTGCATCCCGTTACTTTTGCAGGAGAACTTAAGCGTTGGGAGAGCAATGGGAGGTGATGTCCTTGCAGATGGGGTCAATGGGACGGACTAACAGGCTCGGGTCAAGACCACCCAGCTGCCAGATGAAGTGCGGAGGATGCAAGCCATGCGTGGCCGTCCAAGTGCCGACCCCCAAGATTCATGTTGGAGTTCAGCAACAATACACCACCTACGAGCCCGAGGGATGGAAGTGCAGGTGTGGTTCTATCTTCTTCAACCCGTAAACGAGAGTTCTGCCACGGAAGAGTCCATTGACCATCACCAATCAACTAACAATTGTTGTAAAACCCAAAATTTTCTCCTTTCTGAGTAGCAATAGCAGTGCCATACGCGTCATGAATGATTTGGAGAGAGAGTTCTATCACAGAAGCCCGTGTCAGAACCATAGGTTCGTTGATATTTTGTAGGTCAGAAGGAAACGATGCGATCCAATATTTGTTTTATTTCTTTTGGGCCTCACAAGATTAAAAAAAATATATATATAAATATAAGAAATAATGCCTCTCAGCCTTCCAAGACCATTGAGTACTAGGGCTTAAAACAGCAAGGCAGCGACTGGTCATTCGGTCCTTACAACTAACTAGTTTTTCAAAAAACAATCAAAAAGATGATTCACCAGATTAATGAGGAGCCGCAGGAATTCCATATAATGGCAGATTGCCCGAAACCGAATGTATAATGCTTCGAACAAGTACATTAATCTCTCCAATGTCAAATGATAGTGTTACACTGCAGCCAAGATGCTTGCATACCATTGATAAATCAACAACTCTACTCTGGAATATTTGAATCATCATCATGCAGCAGGAGGAGCTGAAGCAGCAGTCTTCTCCCGTGGGGGTACTCGCAGCAGAGTCTTCATCATGTCGTATGCCGTGAAACCAATGGCCACTGAAGGAACAACCTGCAAGGTTCGATGGCAACTTACTGCTATTTGTCATGCACGTGAAAAAACGGGTACCAGAACTCACTACATTGCTAGTGTTGCAGATGCAAAATACAAAACATACGCTAAATATACATTAACTATAATATATTTAGCATATGACATGGTTAGGTTTGGTATAGCAACAACAGCAAATGTGTTTCAAGTGTTGACGCTTCAGAAGGAACAGTGAATGGTGTTGATGTCATGTTCAAATTGAAAATCCCAGCTCCAGAAGTGATTGAAAGGATCCAGTTAAAACACGAAACCTTATCATTGGCACGAAGAGCTCACTAACATAGTATTCCAAAGACAACCACAAATATCATTGTTCAGACAGCATAAAAACAAATCAGAAAACAAAGTTCAGCATGATCAGAGATGGATGCAACTTCAATTTTACTGGAGTGTTTGAATGCACCAGCAATGGTAGATTTTGCACCACAACATTCAATCATTCAAAAGGCTCGCTCTTGTTATTTGTGTGCATGAATTTTTACGTTTGCAAACAGGTGTATGCAGTGGATGAATTTCATTACCTTGACATAGTTGAGGCTCAGACCAGCAAACAGTTGCCTCCATCCCTGAGTGCGCACAATGGAAGAAAGCCCTTGCAGCGTCCCCTTGATGCGAGGAGCACCAAGTTGATCCA
Organism: Elaeis guineensis; assembly: GCF_000442705.2. NCBI lineage: Eukaryota > Viridiplantae > Streptophyta > Magnoliopsida > Arecales > Arecaceae > Elaeis > Elaeis guineensis. Next base: position 122,888,668 of record NC_025994.2, on the reverse strand, counting down.
CTGATTGCTGATTTTGGACCTAAAAACATGAAACAAGGGAATTAAGGACATCAAACTTCATCTCAAACCAATCACAATATTTCCTAATATTGGTCAAACAAGCATAAGTGGCACAGGGGAGCAGCAACTAGTGAAATACCTGCATCTGTCTCCGGACCACATCCAACGGGTATGTAAGAGTCTGACCAAATAGACCAGCTAAAGCTCCACAAGAGAGACGCAGCATGACAGATCTCTTATATTCATCAGGTACATGGGTTTTGAGCTCTTCATAAATGTAAAATTTCAGACCAGCATAGGGAAGGATGCCAATAAGTGTTGGCCCTGCATGAATATAAAGATATTATTTCAACAATCTTATATCATAAAAAACCAGGCGACTGCATGAACCTTGTAACTCAATCTTATCGGAGGCCAAATCTTCTGACAAAGCAAAATCTAGGATATTGTAATTTGAGGAAAGATTAGAAAACAAGGACTGAGAGTGGTTGTGCATCTAAAGAAGCTTAAATGTATGGGTAAAGAGGTCACAGATCACAAACAAGTATGTAATACCCCTCCTTAGATCACGACAACTGCTTACAGAAAGCAAAGTATCCCAAACTCTGATACCATAACCAAAACTAACATGCCTTATTGAATTCATCCAAGCAAGTTTCTTCAAATCCTTCATTGCCATCCTTCTTCCCAATCTATCAAAGCGAGTTTCTTCAAATCATTTCTCAGCATTTTCATAATGAATTCTTCAGTCAACACTCCACTTTTCAAACAATTTAACTAAAATCTGTGACACCTCCAAGCGCCAGCCTGTAACATCAACTTTGCAAATTATATGTCCACAGGAAGATAAGAATCTGAACCCAGAATGCAAGCTTTATTGTATATCAGCAAAGGCTTCATCGATGGAGGCCTACACTTAATGCTCAATACTAGCATTCTGTAAATGCAAGGTTAAAAAGTTTTTATATAAAAATATTTTTATTTTAAAAATAATATATATCAAATTTAAATTTTTAATCTATCAATCTCTCTAATTATAGCAGCTTAGTTATAATCAAAAAGAGTTTTAGACAAGTGGAACTTCTGATTAAAGAAAGTATATCAGAAAACTTTTATTTCTGTAGAATTCTAGAAAAGATTTTTTTTTCCATGGTGGAATTAGGGAAGAAAAACTCAGCTGGTCGAAATTCATGATGTGGCATGTTCTATTTTCTATAATTTTTAAGATTGTTTTCTGAATTTTGAAGAGGGTAGAGCTTTCTCTTTCCTTAGTAATCAAATGTCTGGATCATGTTTTGAAAACCATGATCAGACGGACATGCATTTTTTTAGATTGTACATGGTGTGACATGGCTAATAAAAATCCTCACCTGACAAAATAAGCAGATTGCAATTCCTCAGTATAGAGCAAATCGTGATTGACTAACACTGTTTATCCCTATGATGAACAGTTCAAATGATTCTCAATCCTTTGGAAACTAAAGTTTATGTCATCACATCCTAATGCAGAAGAACTTAGTTGAAAGATGATTTTTGACAAATTTAAATCAGTGTAATATGTCAAATATGCTGATTAAAACTATCAAGTAAAACATAAAAATATAAAAAAGATATCTCAGTGCACAAAGCTCCCACTATTGTGGGATCTGGGGAGAATCAGATGTACACAGACTTAACCCCTCATGTGAAGAGGATGTTTCTATATTTTCAAACTTGACACCCATGTCACAATGGAACAACCTTACCATTGCACCAAAGCCCGCATAAAATATAACCACATAAACATCTTTAAAAATCTAAATCTTCTCATGTATATGAAAGACTTCAAGGTAGTTTTAAAAATTAATGCTTGACAAAGACAGGGAAACCATACCTACTCCACGATATAGAGATCGTATTCCGCCTTCCATATAAACATTCTTAAAAACATCTATTATTCCACCATAAGCAGGCCGAGCATTAAAACTTCTCAAATGATTACTGAGTTGTTCCGTGCTTGTTACCTTGTAAAGAGAGTGAATTAAGAACATCAGTACCCAAGCAATTGTCATAAACATGAAGAAAGGAGACAAATGATAAGGAGGACCAATAATACAAGGAGTTGCAAGATTACACTGAGCTTTAAACACACATACCCACCAAAAAAAAAAAAAAATTATGAAACACATCTAATAATTAATTTAATCGATATTTGTATTTGGCATATGCGACGCACATGAGAGCATCTATTCCTACCAAAGGCCAGAAGACTAGATGCTTTTGTCTCCACTGGAGTGTTCCACATGCAAGAATTTTGTATGATCAAACATGTGAAAAGGTCCTTGCTTGATCTGGCTCCAGGTCAAGACTCCTCATGGCTACACGACACACCATATTCTTTTAGAAAAAAGAGGAAAGAAAAGGGGTTGTGTATGTTAAGGTCTTCAAAGAGTGCTTTCCGAGGCTTGATTCCAGCACTGGTATTGCGATAGAGCATAGACTGGATCAATATAAACAACTGCATTCGTTCAAACAATAGGTGTACACTATGTTGTGTATGGTTATTCTATGTAACAACAAAGTTAAAAACAAGGTATTGACCATCACAAGCAGTTTCAAAGATTAGCATGGAACTATCAATCCTCTCTAGTGTGTACGCAACCATATTCAAACAATCAAATAGATCTTCATGTCTGAAATTGGCCAATTCACCATCAATTCTTAACATTTTATTTGAACTTTTGTGTGCCAAATTTTCAGTTTTTGTACTAAAGAACAATGTTTCTTGAAAGTTGATGTCAATTATTGTAACAAACCACTACTAACAAGTGGACATCACAAAAAGTAAGATCATCTGAAAAAACCAGTAGGTGTTTGACAAAATAACACTGAACTACCTGGTAAGCAAGTCTTGTTCGAGCCAAGTCCAAGGGATAAGTGCACAAAACAGCAGTTCCACCCGCAGCAGAGCCAGCTAACAGATCTATATGAGCTCCCGTACCCAAAGAGGGATAATTATTCAATATCCAACATCGATACTGCTCATAAGTCATGAAGTGTAATGCTGCATAAGGAACAATTCTAAGCACACTAGCACCATTGCCTCTGAAAGATGAAATAGAAAAGAAAATAAAAGTTAAAGTGTAATGAGACATTGCTTATATTTTATCTAAATAACTCCATAAGCTTGTAACTTACTTATAGAATCCTAAAACACCATCATGTTGCTTCAGCTTCCTCAGAGATTGGAAAATTCCAAGAGATTTGAACTCTTCAGTTCTTGTCTATTAAAGTAAAAAAGGGAAATGGTGACCTTGAGTTAGACATAAATATGATGGCTATAAATACCATTTACCATGCAACAAATAACAAGAGAATTTACCTGACAAGTGTTTTAGGAAAATGTAGAAAACAACAAAAATATTGATTGTGCATGTTTTTACACATTAAAAGAAGCAATGAGAAAAAATAACATAAATTTTAAATGATGTATAATAATAAACTTAAATTTAGGAGAAATTGCAAATTCACTGTTCACATGCTCATACAAAACAAGTGACACCAGCAAAGCCTACACAATGTCAGAGTCATGGAATTTACAACGAAAGCCCAGTACATGCTCAAATTATCTCAACATATTACTGCAAAATTTTGACCAGTAGAAGTTATCAAAAAAACAGTGAAACTATAACATACACCGATAGCACACCTAATGGACTTTCTCGCATTGCATGGCCTTAGAAACCTTATTTTTGACAATATTGCGGCGGAATTCACCTGATGCAGCTTACATATATGTAGACGCAAACACATACATGCATATATGTGCATATGGGTCATGCACACCCTTACCCTTCTAGGGGAAAAGGAAGGATTAGTACATTGGCTTAACTACTTCGGTTGGATCAATACTGATGTAATAGGTTTTGTAGCTATTATGGTAGGCAATTGTTCATTAGGATGCAGTAAAAGAGAAGCGAAAAAGAGGAGACAGGTGCATTCTTATACCCAGGCGAACATGGGCAGGTCCATTGCATAGATATCTAGTTTAGAAACACCATCCAACTTCAAAGCATTGACCAACCACCAAACATCAACAACTTGAGCCAACTAAGAACTCACCGAAACCTTTTGCTTGTTTTCAATGTTATCCTCAACTCCTGCCTTATACTTGGTATTGATGGGCCCACCAAGGCTGTCAACCAAACCCAGAACAGAGACCATTATCATACAGGGCAACTTTTGGGTAAGTTGCATTCAGTCAAAGGCTAACCTATATCGAACTTGTTTCTAAATTACCCAACTCTAACCTAGCCTAACCCAAACAATCCAACCCAGACCCAAAGAAACTTCAATTCTAATCTGAGAACAAAATGGAATGAGCAGGCACAGAAGAAAAAGAGCCTTCTACTTGGACATCTTTTGCCCCAACATTAAAAAGGCTTATTGTGTCTTGTTGGTGTCTCATGCTTTAAAATACGGTCTACAAAAGCACTTTGAGGCTAAGGTTGGGACTTCATGACATGAGACATATCATCCAAACAGACTTACTAAACCTGTTCACCTTGTAAGGCACAAATGCTGGACAGTGATTACTCTCCCTATCAATATCAGAGACAAGATGGATCTTTTTTGGTATATATCTTTGGATGGATTTGTTTTCTGACTCAAATTCTAAATTGAAGTATAAAAGAATATGTTGTTAGACGCAAAACACTAAATTTTGATAGATCTGGTTTGTAGAATGTGGGTTCCATATCGAATTTCATAATCATGTTCAAACATAATTCATCCTCCGCCTAGCTTATCTTAACATGTCTCTATATTACTGCGCATTCATTAGCTCTAAACATAAAATATCTGAAAATTAGGATAGTGGGGTTTTCCAAACGAGAAATCTCCCCTACTTCAAAATCCCAAGCCACATTGTCAGCCACCAATCTTCATCCTCTTCAGCTTTCTGGCCCACCTATGTGTTGCACAAGCCTTTCGCTTGTTGCTTCTTGGAACTTAGAAGCATAAAAGAAAACAGATGCAGATCATGCCATACACTTTGCTTCCCTAAGCATTCAAATGCCTCACCATACACCTTTTCCTTTTTAAGCATTTTCTAAACATTAGCATAAGGGCAATTTCATGCATCAACCAACGGTTTAAAGAACCTGTTATGCCCCCAAGTAGATGTGAATAGTGGCCATCAAGGCAAACCCTTCTAGAACTTGCCTTCTAATAATAGAACATTTCCATCCTTCCACTGGCACCTTTTCTTAAAAAAATGAAAGGGAAAGAGAAACCCCTAGACTTTATTAAGATGAATCAAAGAAAGAAGACACAAGGGATACTGATGAATTCGAGAAGAAATTTCTGGTGTGATGGCTTATCTATCAGTAAACATGGGGTCAAGAACATGCTTTTGTTAGTCATCTTGTACTTGCTATAGTTGATGATATAGAGTATATCATCCATGCCCACATCAGAATAATCATGATTCTGAAATGCTTAACACAGCTAATTGATGCCATCATATGAACTTTTATGTTAATTGTACCCAGGCAATACACACATTCCCTTTTTTTCCTTGCATCTGAAAGTTTTCCTACAGAATTCCAGTTTCACATTCTGCCCTTCAAAATCTTCTCAACCATCACCATCTGATTTTCTCATACACTAAAAAATATGTATCACTGCTTTGACTTACACAAATGATGCTTTAAGACATTGCAAGATATACAAAATTTCAACTTCTTGGTCTTGAACGTACCCCCCCCCCCAAAAAAAAAAAATCAGGAACAATGAAATATATTAAAATCTAAAAAAGGAGCGTATCTATACTTAAAAGTAGCTTGCAATGTTCAATATCAACAATGCTATTTGGACCACGTCATCTCGAGAAGCAATTATCCGCTGATCAACCTTAATGAACTGTTATACACCAGTCAACAAAATTCTAGTTTTTACTTGGATGAACATAAAAAGTAGCATTTTGAACTCAACAATTATAACAGATCCACAGAAATTTCTAAAAGAACAACCCATATAATTAAAAAACAATTTAATAATAAAGAACTGGTAAATTAAGGCGGACAGACTGTCGTCATGGCATACGAAATAGGTAAACCCAAGAAGAAGCAATCGGCAAACCTGCAAGAGAATTTTAACGCGCTCGAATGGTGCCACGGCGGTCTTTGAGAACGCCCCCGCAGCTCCTCCAGCTATCAGCTCCTTGACATACACCGGCAAGAAATCCACCAGGCAGACATCCACGTCGGCCGCCGAAGTCAGCGTCGAGCCCTGGGAAGAACCCATTTCTCAACCCACCAACAACCCTAATCAAATCCTAAAGAAGCCCAACGGAGAGAACAACGAAGCAAACCTAGAGCTTTCCTGATAAATCCTCTCTCCACTAATTACCCCGCCTGCAATTTGGCGAACTCCTTATCCCATCGATCCCTGGCGAGGCAAAAGGAGAAGCCTTCGCGCTGAAAGAAGAGCGCAGGGAGCGGCCGAATGCCAAGAAACTGCTGGGGTTCCTTTGCATTCGAATCGGCCGCAGGAGGGAAAAGACACATCAACAAGAGACGCGGATTAATAGCTAGAAACGACGAGAAGAGACCGAAAAACCTAAATAAGACGCATCAATCCCATGGATCAAGAACCATCAAGCCTATTCCCATCGGAGATATTTCAAAAAACAAGAAGAAGCCTTGGAGAACGGGATCAAGAAGAGCAAACCAAGGGAGCGATCGAAACCCTAACGAGATCTCTTTCCTTTTTCTTCCTCTCTATCTCTCGCTCGATCTCTCCCCCTCTGATGGCGTCTTCCCCGAGTCTTCTTTCTCTTCTCTCTCTTCTCCTCTCTGCGCTCTTCGTTTCTCTGACGAAGGAATCAGGGAGGAAGGAGAGGGGAAGAGGGGCCGGAATTGGCGAAAGGTGGCCCACTTACTTGGGACCGTGCAAGTCTTATACACGCGTTAAAATAGTTCTCTAAATAGGGTTCTTGGGAAAAAAATTAAGTTACGGATAAGCGCAAACGTAAATGTATACGAAACTGATTCGCCGTCCGTTTAGGGAATCTCAAATCATCTCGTCCGCTAGTTTATGACGTTGCGCCCTGCACTTGCGTCGGACGGCGGAACAGAACCTAGCATATAAATAATTATGCGCCCGTGTGACTAGATATCTTTCGCCCTTTCTTTTGACCATCAAAAAAAAAGGGCAAAAAAAAAAACCTGAACGTAATTCCCTGATATTTCGGAAGCACGTATAGAAATTTTTATGCGGTAGCATAATCGGCTGTACGTGTTGGCCTTCTACTACATCTCGTTCGTCGGGTAGAGCGTCAAGAATGCGTGTCACGGTTCCTGAGATGTGACGCGTTCTAAAATCGGTCGGGATGGGTTTACTTCGCCGACTCCGACGGTAGATCTAGTGCCGCGTAAACGTTTCTATGGGCTCGTCCATACTGCAGCCTCAAGGGAAAATATGGGGACGAGCCGTTGGATTTGGTCTCGTGAATCGCGTTTTATTCGGCGGGATCGAAGGGAATATTCCATGGAAGCGGAATGCGCCGAGGTTTCTGAGAGGTGGATCTCCTGTTTTCTATTGAGCTCTTTAGTTCATCACAGCCACTCATCAGAACTAGTAACAGTGATGGACGATCTTTGTTCACCGAACACTTGCTTTTCCTGTTCGAGGGTAACAGCAGATCCCGCAGGAGCAGAAAAATCCACACCGAATTCCGAGGGGTGGGAACCTGCTTGGTATATTTTGGAAATCACGTTTCTTTTAATTTTTTTAGGAGCTGGGAGGAGATTACGGAGGATTAACAGGCAAGCCCTGCTACTCGCTTGCACAGCAAAATTTTCTACCATCCAAATTAATTTTAGATTATCTGAGATTAGACGATTAAGTTGCTGCTCCCTAAACCTCGTAACCGCAGAAGTCTGGTATTGAATTTTTTTTTTTTTTTTACAGTGTTTAAAAAAATTTAAAAATATTGATTGATTTAGATAACGACGAAACAAACAATCATCTCGGTCTTGCCCAAATTTTGTAATTATCAAGATTCAAAAAATATAAAAAAAATTCTAACTAATCCTATTAGTTATCAGAACGTGTATTACTAGATATTTTTCTCCTTTCATTTATGCTGATTAATAAAATTAAATATTTTTATTTCATATATTTATTTTTTTTAAAAATAAAATTGATAAATAATTTCATTAACCACCATTCAAAACCTAGAAAACTTCCTTGAGGACTCATTAAATTTTGTCGAATAATATTTATATTTTGATATCCCATATAAATTAGTGAATCAATAAATTTGTTGAGTCCTTGGTAATATAGTGGATTTTGAATCATCACGCCTACCATCCAATGTTTTTTTCTATATATCTAATCAAGCTGCAAATATGCTTTATTGCTCATAATTGCGCTCAAAAATAATTGTTCATGTGTGTGTGTGTATATATATATATATATATATATATAGTTTTCCTCACTTTAATAAATACGTAGAATGCCTCTCAAAATGCGAGGCACTTCAAATTCCAAGGACACCGAAGTCAAGGCTGTTTACATATTAGGCAAGCAAGAAATTATCAGGTGTTATGAGCTGTCCTCCAAAACTGGAATTGTGATGACACTCCCATGAACCATGTCGATTAGTATAGTGTGGAACAATTATAGTCTTGCTGAGCTGGTCAGAGCCGTACCACTTTATTGACCATTTGGTATCTATATAGTATACTGAAACTGGGCACTTAAGGGGATAGTTAAGGTTTATGTATCAAATTTTCAATCCCCCATCTCATATGTATTTGTGAATCTAAAAATATATGACATGTTCTAATTAATTTTTCCTATATATGGCACCTCTCTGTATCCACAATTTTTTACTTAAATTTTTTAATAAAAATAATTTTTTTAAAAAATATTAACATCACATCTTTATTTTTCTAAAAAACTTCATTTTCATATCAAAAAAAAATTTATTAATATATTTTAATATAAATAAAAAAATTTAATATAAATAATTTTTTTTTCACTTATTTATTAACATATTTTAAAAATTAATTGATTTCTAATCTTTTCTATGAATACTGGCAAATATTCTAATTAGTCAGTCTATTTTTATAGAGAAAAAAGCAACAGCTTTATTTTTTTTTTTTAAGAAAGCTATTTTCAAAATACTAAAGCAGTTCTACTTGGGGCATTTAATTGGGTAGTTAAGATTTATGTGTCAAATTTTCAGCTCTCCACCGTAGACGCACATATGGATTTAAAAAAAATGATATGACCTAATTAGTTCTCTCTATATATAGCACCTCTCCATTTCAACTACTTTTGGCCCAAGTTTTTTAACAAAAACAGATTCTTTTAAAAATATTAACATCACATCTTTATTTTTCTAAAAAACTTTGTTTCCATATTAAAGAAAACTTTATTAATATATTTTAACATAAATGAAGAATTTTAATATAAATAAAATTTTTTTTACTCATTTATTAATATATTTTAAGAATTGATTGATTTTTAATCTTTTCTATGAATGCTGACAAATACCCTAATTAGCCAACCTATTCTTAAGGAGAAAAAAGCAACAACTTTAATTTTTTTTTTTAAGAAGGCTATTTCCAAAATAGTGAAAATCGGTTCCACTTATCCCACCCTCCCCGGCTTCAATCTTTTCTAATTCATATATTCCCTAATTTGTCAATCCAGCCTCCATTCTTAAAGTTTAATTATTAAAATTTAAAAAAAAAAAATCTCACCTGCTTCTAAATTAGCCACCTATTATTAATTATTAATAAAAAATGATAGCCTTAAATATCTTTGAAAAGCTATTTTCAAAGCATTAAAAATTATTTCCACCTGTCTAGCTTTCCTAATCAGTAAAAATAATGATAGAAAGTTTAATAAAGAAAATCTCATCTGCTTCCAAATTAGCCACCTATTATTAATGAAAAATGATAGCCTTAAATATCTTTGAAAAGCTATTTTGGAAGGAAAGACAAAAAAAATTACAAGTGGTACCACCAACAATTTTGCTAAATAAACCCTCTTATCCCAAAAGGCTTCTTGCCACCACACAGTTGAAGGCACGAGACATTTTGATTAACTAATCCATTAACAAAATCAAATAATATCACACTCAGCTAATAACTAATTAAGGATGAAAGTATTTACAAGATAAGCGAGAAGGGGTGCAAGGACTAAAATTTGTACTCCAGCAATTGGTATTCCACTGCCAACTTCATTGGACATTAACCAACTCAATTTTACACTGTAAATAGCCATCTACAGATGACTTCTCTCAAACAATGGAGATCTCGGAGAGAGCATCATCTAAAAGAAGAATCAATCTAAAAAAATATGACATGACCTAATTAGTTCTCTCTATATATGGCACCTATCTATATCAACAGTTTTTGGCCCAAGTTTTTTAACAAAAATAGGTTCTTTTAAAAATATTAACATCACATCTTTATTTTTCTAAAAAACTTTATTTTCATATCAAAAAAAAAATTATTAATATATTTTAACATAAATGGAGAATTTTAACATAAATAGAGAATTTTTCACTCATTTATTAATATACTTTCAAAATTTTAACATAAATAGAGAATTTTAACATAAATATACTTCCATTCTAGATTCTGAATTTTCAATTCAAATTATTTGCTTTATTATAAAGCGTAATAGACAGAACGGTGTTTAGACCAAATTCCTCATTCTGTCCATTACATGGAGCATTATTATTATACTTCTATATTCTCATTTCAGCATGGCCATGAGATATGATTCTATAAAAGACATAACTCCACTCAGAGAGAACTGAAGGATCAAAATAAGAGTGGTTCGAATGTGGACGATATCTGGATCTAATCTTCTCGAAGAGATTAACAGTATCGAGATGGTTCTTCAAGATGTAATGGTGAGGCGGTGTCATAACAAGTATTTTTATATTTTTTTATTCATTAATCAACAGTTAATCTTACATTTATTTTTTTTCCATTAGGAATCAAGGATTAATGCAATAATAAAATATTCTTTTATTCAAAAATTTAAAAATATTATCTCGAAAGGAAAAGTATTTATTATAAGTCAGTTTGGGGTTGGTCAAAATAGTTGTTCTTATAGAACTACTAAACATCCCTTTAAAATTAACTTTCAATACTCCACCAATGTGCGTGTTACTGAGGACGATTCTGGGATATCTATGTATGGTTTTGAGTTTACTCGGTTCATAGAGATAACCTCAAGACAAGTCGATGAAAATTATTTGGTTAGTGAGATCACTACATTATGTACTATTGTTAATATAAGTATCACGATATTTTTTAAAATTTTATCTTATTTTTTTATACATAAATTAATTCTTATTTCATATTTGTTATGGTTCTTATAGATATTATTGGCAAGTTATCCACTGTTGGTGAACTGGAAGAAAGCTGTAAGGATGGCAGCAATCAAAAGAGAATGGAGATAGAGCTTGAAGATATAGAGTAATTTTTATCGCTCTTCATGCACATATATCCTATTCATATATTTGATATTTTTTCATTCTGTTAATATGTATTCTGTTTCACTCTTGATGCACAAGTATTCTGTTCACTATTGTTTTAACATGTATTCTGTTAATATATATTCTGTTTACATAAAAAATGAGCTACGAACTCAAAAAAAATAAATACTCAGCACTGTTTATATTTTTATATTGAATTATTCAATGTTTACAGAGGCAATAAAATGATTTATACATTGTGGGGGTCTTTTGCTGACAATATTGTTGGAATTATGTCCAATACCCAAAATGGTCCTACTATTGTTGTTATCCAATGGTGTAAGATTAAAGACTTCTCTGGTATTCATTCTCTATGCATGAGTTTTATCTTATAAGTAATTTCATCAATATATAATTTTTGCATATGTAATTATATATAGGCAATAGAAAGATATTAAATTTTCTGTATGCATCTAGAATACTCATAAACCCCACCATTTCAGAGGTCACTGAATTTCTATCTCGATAAAATACTAAATTCTCTCTATGCATCTATAGATATGTGAAAGTGTGTAGCATGATAATCCTCTTTGATACTTTTTTTGTAACAGTTCATTATTTACCATGCTTCTTTTTGTATTTTAATAAAAAAATTATATAGATTTAATTGATCTTTAACTCGAATGAATATTAAAAAAAGTGATAGTACCAATATGATTCATAGATATATCATAGTTTAAGATTCTCGATCCTTTACACGTCATCTTTATTGGTGCAGATCGAAGATTGATGAGGTTGCTTTATCATAGCAACTTAGCTAGCTTTATAGTTAGACAACTATTTTTATTATTGATGACCTTTTACAGATTCAGAAGATGAAGACTATTGATGAGATAAAGGAGTATCATGATGTATGTTAAATTTTTGATTTTAAAGTTGACATCCACCCTTCATGTTATCTTCAATATCTTATTGATGCATTTTAGGAGACTATATGTGTGACACTCGCTATGATGATGAGTATCGATATGGAGCGTGGGTGGTTTTATAACTCTTGTAAGAAATACATCAAGAAAGTTATTTCGGATGGCTCTGGGTTTTACTGTGAGAAATATAATGGGTTTGTGAATTCTGTTGTACCTAGGTAAAGATATAAAATAAATTGACTGATGGATATTTATGTTAATATCATTTACACTAATTTTATCTCCAATCATTTTGTATAGGTTCAAGATTGAGTTGAGGGTGATTGATGAATTTGGCAGTGCTGTTTTCATTATTTTTAACCGTGAGGCTGCTAAGTTCCTCCAATGCACTGCTGCTGAATTAAGAGATTTTATGTATACAGTATGTACCTGAGAGATAGAGTGCTATGTAGGATTTAATATATTCTATTTTATTCACTATGGTTAATTTTTTTGTTCTTTGATTCAACACAGAATTTTGGTGATATCAATCAAACTCCTGAGCGTTTAGATCAATTTCTTGACAAGAAGTTCATTTTCAAAGTGCAAATCACTGATAAGAACATTAGGGGTTATAGCTATATATATATTTAATATCACAGGGAGGGTAATTTCTCCTTCTACTGCGACGGCATCTCCAGCGAAACCTACCAGGGGCGTAGAGATTCTCTTGAGCCGATCAATCGATAGTCGCATTCGGGAGAAAGTCGAGTAGAACAAAATATTGATCGAACTTTCATTATCGACGAGAATTCTTTTTACATCATAATTAGCTATTATTGTCGAGACAACAACAGCGTCATCCGTAAAGGTGATTACATTATCCTGGTGCTGCTTTTTCGTTGACTCCCCTGTAGTGGTCATCCCCCGATCCGCTCGTTTGGAGATCATGTTGATGACCCCGGCTGTTGGTTGGTTGTTCGCTGCTTCCTCAGTCGGTTGGGGTCATCGGTCGGGGACGGGTCGAGTCGGCGGGCTCCATCGAAATTTGCTGAGGTACCCTCATCGTATGAGGGCCTCAATCTCATCTTTGAGTTGGATACACTGCTCCGTGTTGTGGCCGTGGCCCCGATGGAATCGATAATACTTTCGTCGGTCGAGGCCTTTTGCCTTCAAAGGTGGAGACCGCCGTAGATATTCTTCCTCTTCGATCTCCATCAAGATCTGCGCACGAGGAGCAGAAAAAGGAGTATAGGAGTCATACCTGTAATGCATCGGCCTCGGACTCCGTCGTCGGGGAGGTCTCGGGCTCGACCGTCAAAGAGATCTCGGGCTCGACCGTCGGGGCTAGACCCGTTTGTCGGTCGGAGGCCCGCTAAGCTCGGCAGGGGCCCGACCTTTCTTTTGCTTTTCCTTTGGGCCCTTGGTCTCAGTCAGGCGCCGGTCGAAAGCTCCTTCGTCTGCGCGCATATATTTGTACGCGCGTTCCAACAGTTCGATGTATGTTCGGGGGAGGGTCTTGTCCAAGGAGTATGTGAATCAGGACGCCCTCAGCACCCGCTTCATAGCCGAGATAGCCATATCTTCGTTGAGGTTCCGAACCTCAAGCGTGATCGTATTAAATCACGCCACGAAGTGTCGGAGCGTCTCGTTTTCTCCCTGTTTAAGGGAGAAAAGGCTGTCCGAGGTTCGTGGCGGCTTCCGACTGGTGCTGAAATGGGCCATGAAAGAATGCTTGAGTTGTCTGAAGGAGTGGATACTCCCGGAGCGAAGGTCGGAATACCAAGCCCTGGCGGCTTTGCGAAGCATGGCGGGGAAGCCGATGCAGAGGAGGGCATCGGTCGCCCCTTGGATCGTCATGAGAGTCTGTAGCTCTCTAGATGGTCGACAGGGTCGGTAGAGCCGTCGTAAGGTTCCACGTGTGGCATCTTGAACCGACTGGGGATCGGTTCGTTGAGTATGAATCGGGAGAGGGGTTGGGCGATCTGAAAGTCGACGTCGTTCGAAGACTTCTGACCATCCACCTGGAGCTGGGCGAGCCTACGGTCGATTTCTTCGAACCTACGCTCATAGTCGTCCATCCGTCGGTGCTGGGAGACTCCAGGAGTCGAATCTCCTGATGAATCCAAGAGGGAGGCGGACGGTGTCCGCGGTCGCTTCTCCTTCCTTACTCGCTTGAGCTGGGAAGGAGAAGGGCACTGGGACCGGTGGATGTCGCGTCGTGGCGGCCTCTCCCCTTCTCGATGGGAATGCGAGGACAGCTGCTCCTATGGAGGAGACAGAGATCGACACGGGTGTCGGTGGCTGCCCCTGGACGGCATCGGGTTCGCCGTCGGTTGCTCCGCCGGCGAATGTGGCAAACGAGTGAGTTGTTGAAGGCTTTTGACCGCGTCCACCAACACAGTCATCTGCCGCACAATCACCGCGATCTGTGCCTTCGTGGTCACCACGGGATGTGGAGAGCTAGGCTCCGTCAGGGGGAGTGGTGGAGAGGCCTCTTCCCGATGGGAAGAGTGTCTCGTCGATCCGGTAGCTCTCGACCGCTGAGCCATGGTTCTTGTCATCTCGAAAAGATTCTTTAAACTCTGTGGAGGTCGTGTGGCCCCCCTACCTGGCGCGCCAAACCTATTGCGGCCAATCCCCTCGTCATCTGGTCATCGGGAATGAGCACCTGCAAAGGAAAGTCCACACTGACCAGAGATGCCTCCGACGGGGATCCTCCGACGGTCAAGTCAGATAAGAGACTAGGCAACAGTAGAGAGGAATCAGGGGACTCAGCGATGGAGAGAGGAAGGGAGAGAGAGAGAGAGAGAGGAGCCCCTCCCCGTAAGCTGCTGCCTTACCTCGTTTTATAGTAGGAGGTGGTATGGTCCCATCGTCGGTGATGTAGACAACTGGAGAGTTGTCAAATCACTGGAGGTTGTCATGTCGTTGACAGACAGGTCCTAGAAATTAATTCGCGTCCTTGGCAGGACAGCGCCCCAGGTTCCTGGCAGGACAACGTCCTCTGACGGTTGCATGGCATGTCCTTGATAGGACTGCAGCCCATGCCATTCGTTCGGCATTTTTGAGAGGGGCCGACTGACTATATATCGGAATTCGGCTATCGGGCGGCGACTCGAGAGCACAGTCGGCGTCTAGAAGGGCTTGTGGAAGTCGGGCGTCAGTCGTCCAACCCGACAAGGAGTCGGCGATGTCCCACCTGACAGGGGGTCAGCGATACAGGGTCGGCTTCGGGTGATCGGAGGCAGTGTTGGGCTGTTTGGAAGACATGCTTGGGCAGGGCATCATTGGTAGTTACTGTCGGTGTCGCTCGTTGCAAACGGGCGAAGTCGGTCGGTCCATCTCGAGGATGGGTCGGCATCGGGATCCGTTGGTGAGTTGGCGTCAGGGTCAGTCGGTATATCCCAACAATAATGACTACACGATTTAATCTGGCATTTGAGATCTTTAGAACATCTAAAGTTTCAACACACTTTTGCACCCTCTTAGCCTGCCAAAAAAAGAAAAAGAAAGAGAGTGTCTCATGCTTCAATCTTCATGCAGTTTTTGGTTCTTTTAGAGGTGTTGCCCACTTATTTTATCGAGAATTATTTACAAAATATTTACAGAAGGAACCACCTTAGGACGTAGGACTTGAGAAAAAGGAGGTCGATATAGGAACAACGCTACCCATGCAACGTGATTCTCGGAATGAAAAGGAATAGGCATTTGGTTTTCCTTTTCTTCTCAAGGCTACTCAAACTTGACCTTCTTTATAACTCCCTGAGTTACTACTCACCATGATTCCTCAAGTCTTTCAGGATGTGAGAGACCTGTTGACTTGGCCTTCCAATAGAGAACGTAGTCCAGCCTTACAGCAGAAATATAATCTCAGCTGTCACTAGAGAAGAGGCTCTGGCCTGAAACTGAAAGATCCTTGGATTCCTCTCCTTCCATATATACCAGCAGACTATCGAAAAAAGAATCCTGACAATTTTTGATTCCTCTCATCCAGCAATCTTCAACTTTGCTATTTGGCAAAGTGATGTCCGTTTTCTCCTCTATTATTTTTCATATTTGCTGAGTGCAAGGGTAAGCTACAAATAAATAGTTCACTATCTTCTATATATCTATATATAATATATCTATATATCTATATATAATATATCTATATATCTATATATATCCTCTCCATATCAGCAGCTTTTGGCCCAAAATTTTTAACAAAAATAGATTCTTTTAAAAATTTTAACATCATATCTTTGTTTTTTTTAAAAAACTTCATTTTCATATCAAAAAATATCTTTATTAATATATTTTAACATAAATGGATAATTTTAACATAAATGAAAAATTTTTCATTCCTTTATTAATATATTTTTAGAATTGATTGATTTCTAATATTTTCTATGAATACTGACAAATACCCTAATTAGTCAGCCTATTTTTAAGAAAAAAAAGGGAATAGTTTTATTTTTTTTTAAAAAGAAGACTATTTTCAAAGTAGTAGAAATCACCTCCACTTATCCCACCCTTCTCTGTTTCAGCCTTTCCCAGTTCATTTGTTTCCAGATCTATCAATCCAGTATCTTCTTAAAGAAAGAATATCATAGAAAGTTTAATAAAAAAAATCTCACCTACTTCCAAATTAGCCATCTATTATTAATGAAAAAATGACAGCCTTAAATTCGTTTAGAAAAGCTATTTTCAAAGCATTGAAAATTGTCTCCATCTGTTGTGTCTTCCTAATCAGAAAAGATTATGATAGAAAGTTTAGCAAAAACCACCCATGTGTTTCCTAATTAGCCAGCCTATTCTTAAGAAAAAACTAATGGTTTTAAATTTATTTAAAGAAGGCTATTTTTAATAGTGCCTTCATTCATTCTTTTACCCCTTTCATTTCTCAACTTATCACACCTTCCATCAAATTCTGCACTGTCCTCATTGCTAACCCTCTGCTCCATTCTATCTTCAGTGAAGGATTCATTACAACTCATACTGGTGGGTTCTTCCTGTTTATTGTTCTTTAGATCTACTGATAGGTTTGTTAATATTTCTGCATTTCTAGACAAAGTATTGAGTGATGACTTGATCTGTTCCTCCTTTGTTGTAATCAAATTCCACACATAAAAAAGGTGCCCAGAAATATATATATATTATTGAATGATGTGTTAATTTTACTTTATTATAAACTTCTTTCTATGTAACCAGACATTTTATCAGTTGTTTATCAATTCTATGCATGACAGTCTAACATTGCAAGCATCTTTTTTAGATCCTGATGACTTCCTATATGATCTGTGCATTTTTTGTATTTCAACTACATGTACATAATCCTATAGCATATCTTGGTAAAAGAAGTTCAATCAATCAATCAATTATGTGTACCAATATAAGTAGAGATATGAGCAAGAAGTAAACAAAATTACAAACACCATTCCAGTCTAGCAGTATTTGATTCATCCAGCAATAGTACTAATTCTACTAAAGCATTTCATGATGAAAAGAAATCATAAAAGAATGATAGTCTAATCACAAAAGAAATCAATCATCCCGCCCTCCCTATTTCAGCCTTTTCCAATTCATATGTTTGCTGATCAATCAATCCGGCCTCTATTCCACCATCATGTGTTCCTTCGTCCACATGTTCACATGGAGCAAATGATGTCCGCTGTGTGATCTTCCAGCAGTGAAAAAAATATAGCAAAAAAAAACCTCTTCCAACCCCAAAAAAATAAAGGAAAAGATACATCCAATCTTTTTTATTGTTCTATACTCCTTTCTGATCATGTTTCTTTGCTTGGCTTGATCGAGGGAGTGAAAAGTAGCTTCAAAGTATCAATAGATTTCGATTTTCAATTTTCAATTTTTTCAAATAACACTAATCAATAAGAATTCTCTAAATAAATAGACTTCTATTCTGGGTTTTGGTATTTAATATATGTGATTTTGTTGATATTTATTAACCTTTTTTTATGTTGATCTTGACTATTATATATATCATTAAGTAATTAAGTATTATATTTTGATCAATCTTGAAAAAAAAAAAGTAACAATGTGATTATTAATAGCTGGCCACCATTCATACTAATTCTATTTTGGTGTTGCTTACGTGGATTCAAGAGAAGCAGCGTTTGTAAGGCTCTAAAGAAGAAGTATATTGAAGAGTAAGAATGCCTCATCATCTTCTTCTCTTCATTGTTCAAATCAAATTTCTTCAGATGGTATGTTTATGATTTTTGAGAGAATCTTGGTGAATAACTTTAAATCCCTACATATTTCTTTATTGTTCATACCACTCTCATGCAAACAAAACATATACCATGAATATAATTATATTGAAGAATCACATGCTATAAAAATTTATAGTTCATCTTTATATCATTATATTTTGCTAATGATTAGTAGAATTTATCTTTTATATTTAAAAAATATTATCCTTTAATTAGTAATAGAATTCTAATTATATGTAGTAAGTAAATTTCGTAAGACTTTAACAAAACATCCATGATTATGATTTTTTTGATGAATCATAAATACTGTGTAATTTATCTTTTTTTAAAAAAATATTATATTTTAATTAGTAATAAAATTTTAATGCTATTTGTTATCTCAATTTCATTAAATTTAAAGATACTTGTATATAATTTGTCATATACAATTTCTCATAATAATTATGATTATTATTTTGAATATATATTACTTTATCTTATAAATTACGTATTTACAAATACTCAAACACCATAAAAAAAAATAAAAGATATTTAAAATTGCCATATATATATATGTGTGTGTCTTCAGTCATTACTAACAAATTGACTCACACATTTATAGGTTTATAAATTTCTAATGTATTTTATTGTGGAGAAAGTGGCTCTATTATACTGGAACAATGCTCTTCATTGTCTCTTTTATCTGATATTATGAACAGTAAGTTAATTATAAGTAATGAAACTACTACATATTTTTTAATTAATTATACTCAATATTAAATTAATCCAACTGAAAAAAATCTTTTGCAAGTATAAAAGAGTTCAAAAAGGGCACAATCAGATTTATTCTCATGCAGTATAGAATATCACATAGAGAATATGCAAGATACGAATAATAGAAAGAGAAGTAAGTAATTTTCACCATCTGTTTCTAATGTCAATACAGTTACCAACCATTCTGTTCATATACAAGCGATAGAAGATGGTATTTATAGTACACTCATTATTAAATTATTTATTTTTTAAATATTATTATTAACATTAGTATATCATCTAATTTAATGTGACTCAATTTTATTGATGTCTTTATTATTACAAACTTTATATAGCAGGCTTAGATGCCATTGGTGATGATGGTTTGAATGCTTCTTTGAGGTATGATATTACACAAGTTGAACATAGTATGTCATTTTATTTTTTTTATTTATCTTCCTTTACTAGGATATATGACATAATATATTATTGGAAACTAGATTATATGATATATAACATACTATTTTAATTTCATACTAGATAATTTTGGCGAGGATATTCATTATTCTGAGGAAGATATGTTATTAATTTATTTATATTTATTTTATTTTTATATATTGATTTTATTTATTCTTTAAAGTATAAAGCTAACTACTCATTAGTTAATTATATGCATACATTTTATGAAATATTAGATTACTGAAATATAGGTGATCCTCTATCAGTATGTGAGTATTGCGGAGTAAAAATGTGGTATGAGGAGAGAAGCAAGAAAGATGTTAAGAAAAGAAATCCTAAATTCTCCATGTGCTGCATGCAAGGCAAGGTTGAGCTATCATTTTTGAAACATCCTCCTTATGTGCTGCATAAGTTGTAATATAATAGAGATGCAAGAAGCAACCACTTTCGTAATCACATAAGAAGTTACAACATGATGTTTGTCTTTACGTTAATGGGAGGTAAAGTGGATAAGGATATAAATAGAAGTCATGGTCCCTATGTGTACAGAATAAATGGATAAAATATTCACATGATTGGTAGTTTGCTCTCAAATGCCGGTTCGACTCCAAAATTTGCACAACTCTATATTTATGATACAGATAATGAAGTGTCAAATAGGATTTCTACAGTAAGATATTTTATATTCTAAATACAACTATAAGTTTAATATATATTTTTATTTCTAATAATTACTTAATTTATTGATTATTGCTTCAAAAGTAGGGATGACAATGGCCAATTTGATGTTGATATTGTGGCTTCATTGAAGAACATACTAGATACATCAAACCTATTGGTTAAGACCTTTAGAATGGCAAAGGACAGAATGCATGCTAATATGATCGATAGTATAAAAATTAGATTGATACGCAAATGTTCTACAGATGGAAGGAGATACAACCTACCAACATGTTCTGAAGTTGCTGCTTTGATAGTTGGTGACATTGGATCTACACAACATGAGAAAAATATTATTGTACAAAATAAATCAGGACTATTACAACGTATCCATAAGGCTCATCCGCTATATCTGTCAATGTAATACTCATTATTATTTCTATATGGGGAAGATAGATACAGAGATGATGTTGAGCTCAGTACAATAAATACTGACTCTACTGCTAAAAGGAGAAGAGTGACACTAAGACAATTCTTTGCCTTTAGAATTTAAGATAGAGACAATGAACCTCAAACCATTGTGAGTGCGGGTAAGCTTTTTCAATAATTTTTGGTAGATGAATACACAATAGTCGAGTCTGAAAGGCTATCTTACATAAGAATGCATCAAAAGAATTTGAGAGCAGACCTTTATAAAGGCCTTATGGATGCTGTACTTAGAGGAAAGACAAATCCATCATCTCAAGAAAAATATATTATCTTACCTTCGTCCTTCACAGGAGGTGCACGGTATACTATAAAGAATTATCAGGATGCAATGACTATATGCAAGTGGGCTAGATATCCAGATTTATTTATAACGTTCACATGTAATCCAAAATGGTCTAAAATTTTTAGAGTTTTAGAGTCAAACCACTTGAGAACAGAAAATAGGCCTGACATTGTATGTAGAGTTTTCAAGATCAAGCTCGATCAATTAATCAAAGATCTAAAGAAGAATAATTTCTTTGGAAGGGTGAAAGCAGGTAATAATTTATAACCAGTTCGTATCATTTTCACTCAACGTAATATTTTTACTTAATTTGGTATGCGAGGTCATTTTTGTTCCTCTATGCAGTGATATATACAATTGAGTTTCAAAAGCGTGGATTGCCTCATGCGCACATATTATTGTTTCTTTATAAGAAAAATAAGTATCCTATGGCGAAAGATATTGACAGGATTATATCAGCTGAAATACCTGATAAGTAAAAGTTTCCTGCATTGTTTGAGGCAGTAAGTAGTCTGATTATTCATGGTCCATATAGTCAAGCTAATGGCAGTTCACCTTGCATGGTTGACGGTAAATATTCAAATATTTTTTGAAAGTATTCAATAAGTTTACTGTCATCGACGAAGAAGGCTATCCACCATACAAGAGATCAAATAATGGTGTGACGATAGAGAAGAATGGAGTAATTTTGGACAATAGATTTGTCATACCTTACAATCCAAACTTACTGACAAAGTATATGTCTCACATAAACGTTGAGCAATGCAATCAATCCAGATCCATAAAAAATCTTTACAAGTATGTGAATAAAGGTCGTGATAGAGTCACTGCAGCCTTTTATGGTGGTATGAAAAATTCAAGATCTGGGCAATGCAGGGATGAAATCAAAATATTCTATGATTGTAGATACTTATCTCTATGTGAGTCTGTCTGAAGAATTTTTGGATTTGATATTAACTACACAGAACCCTCAATTGAAAGACCATCATTTCATTTGCAAAACCAACAGATGGTGATTTTTCCTGATGATGAGCCGATTGATTCTGTTGTTGTTGAGCATAATGCACATAGGGTCACAATATTCAATGCTTGGCTAGAGGCTAACAAGAAATATTCAAAAGCAAGAAAATTGACTTATGCTAATTTTTCTACAAGATTTATCTTCAAAAAAGATATTCATTAGTGGTCTCCTAGAAAATATAGTTTCTCAATTGGCAGATTGTACTTCACTCCACCTAAAAGTGGGAAAGTTTATTATCTCCGTACTTTATTGAACGTAGTCAAAGGACTACCATGTTATGAAGATATCAGGACAGTTGATGGAGTTTATTATTGTTCATTTAAAGATGCATGCTATGCAATGGGCTTACTAGATGATGAAAAAGAATACATTGATAGAATAGTAGAAGCAAGTTCATGGGCATCAGCTGAGTACTTAAGGCATTTATATATCATGTTGGCTTTCTCTAACACTTTGTCTAAGTCGGAATTTGTTTGGGAGAAAACTTGAGAATTATTATCCGACGATATTGTTTATAGGCAAAGAACACTACTAGGACACGATTGTAAGTTTCTTTTTAATATCCCATAGATTTAAATATTTAATTTAAATATTTTAATTGTTATAAATTTATATTTTTTTTAATAGCTAACTATTACATGTGTTACAGCTTTACAACTTACAGATGAGGAGCTAAAAAATTATGCTCTTATTGAAATTGAGAATTTGTTGCAACGTAATGGGAGAAGTCTTACTGACTTTGAATCAATGCCTTATCCAGATATGAATAGAGTACAAAAGGGTAGTAACAAGTTGATGCATGATAAGCTAAGCTACAACACAAGTATTTTAGTTGAAAAGCTTTAGCATCTTCTAAATTCACTCACTAATGAGCAAAGGTGTATTTATGACAAGGTAATAAGTGCCGTGAATTCCAACGATAGTGGTGTCTTCTTTGTTTATGGTTATGGGGGTACAAATAAGATATTTGTCTGGAAGACTCTCTCAGCTTCATTGCGATAACAAAAAAATATTGTGTTAGATATTGCTTCCAGTAGGATAGCATCCCTATTGCTCCCTAATGGTAGAACAGCACATTCTAGGTTTGGTATACCATTGCAAATAAATGAAGATTCAGTTTGCAACATAAGGCAAGGCAGTGATTTAGCTGAGCTCTTGGTGTATACTCAGCTTATTATATGGGATGAGACATTGATGACAAACAAGTTCTATTTTGAAGCACTTGATAGGAGCTTAAGAGATATCATGAGGTTCTCAAATCTAGAATGTACAAATCAGCCATTCGGAGGTAAGGTAATAATATTTGGTGGAGACTTTAGGCAGATTTTATCAGTAATACCAAAAGAAACATGGTAGGAGATAGTTTTCTCAACTATTAATTCCTCATATATATGGAATCATTGTGAATTATTGACATTAATACAAAATATGAGGCTCTATTCGGGATAGTCAAGCATTGTTAACCAAGAGATTAAAGAATTTTCAGACTGGATAATCTCAATAGGTGAAGGAGCAACAGATGAAAGTAACGAAGGTAAAACTATGATTGATATTCCTGACGATATTCTCATAAATATCTCAGACGATCCTATAAAGGCAATTATTGAGAGCACGTATTCTAATATTTTGAAAAATAAAATGACCTCAATTATTTTTAAGAAAGAGCTATTCTTGCTCCCACCCTGTTGAATGTTAACGTTGTTAATGAGTATATGCTTTCAATGATCCCAAGAGAAGAGAGAATATATTTGAGTTCAGACAGTGTTTGTAGGGCAGATGCAAACGTTGATAGCATGGATGATTTGTACACAATAGAATACTTGAACAGCATAAGGATGTCAAGCCTACCAAATCATATGTTAAAGTTGAAAGTCGGTGCTCCAATGATATTGCTTAGAAATATTGATAAATCTTTGAGGTTGTGCAATGGTACAAGATTAATTATCAGTCAACTAGAGAAGTACGTGCTTGAAGCAAAAGTTATCTCAGAAAGTAACGTTGGTCAGAAGATTATCATTTCAAAGATGGTAATAATACCTTCAGATGCCAGAGATAATTCTTTTTGGCAGTATATTTTTCTATGACAATAAATAAGAGCCCAGATCAGTGTCTTTCAAATGTAGGTTTATATCTATCCAGCCCTGTATTCACTCATGGACAACTATACGTCGCCGTTTCAAGAGAACGGAGTAGAAGTGGACTAAAAATTTTAATTCTTGATAAAAACAAAAATCCTTCGAGGAGTACTACCAACATCATGTACAAAGAAATATTCAACAACTTATCTTAGGTTATTATCCATACAACCTTCATCTATATGATTACTTATGATTATTTGCTATTATTTTTATATTTGATATTATTTTATTAATTATATTTATCTTTCAATTTACAGGCATCTTTATAAGCACGAATCCAAAATCAAAGATGGTCTACAAAATTATTGTAATTTTTTTTCTTTTGTAAGTGTTATGCCTATTTCATTTCAATTAAGTACTCAAAATATTGTAGTACTAATTAATCTTATCTCTCAAATTATAGATATTTTTTATCATGTTATATCGACAATCATGGATGAAGTATAGTGTTATTTTAAGGTTATATATTATCTATTTTCAAAATAACTATAAACAATAGTTTTAAATTATTAAGCAGGTTTTACATTCTTTCAATTAAATATTTTTTTATTTTATATTATTGTTATACCATAATCCGTGCATTGTACAGGTCCATACTAATTGGAAACTATAGTGAACTCAGTGCTTCCAAAGCTTAGTTATGGTACATATCTTTTGAATTCTAAAAATTCATTAGGCAAATTTAACATTTAATTTATTAATAGCATATTTGGAGAAGTTGCTTACCATAAATAGTCTTGCAATTGTTCTTCCAAAATAGCAATGCCATGTTAAATGATTATGGACATACGAACCTTAAGATCGCTCTTAACCTGATGAGTGCTCTTCACAAGAGCAATGTACCAAATAAGATCTCCCATACTTCTCTCATTTCATACTTAGCATCCTCGTTAGATTAAAGACACTATTCAAATTCAATTATAAGTATCCCAAATCCAATCATAAATATCATCTCCAAAATAACTCATGCTATAGTACTCTTTAGTTCATGTGGCACTTTGGCCAGGTTCGCTCAAATATCTTTTCTAACAATCAAAAATTTCATCCGAAATAATGAGCCGGAAGGTGTAAATATCCAAGATCTACCTTAAAATAGCCCATACGAAACTAAATAGATACTTACATGGGTGTTCAAAAGGATGGTGAAAACTCCTCATGCATTCTTTCTTAAAATAAATAAATAAATAAAACCGATTCATCGGCTACCGCAATAATGCATTATAGAATCGAGCAACCACATTCACATCAATTTCCCATGCATGCGTTTCCAACATTACTCGGTCATCTTCTATGTTTTGCAGTGGTTGAATGCCTCATGCCAGGTGCCTAACAACTGAATTCTGGCATGAAAGAAAGAAGCGAACCGGTTCCAATAATCCATTATGGACATTTGGGGGGTGTTTGTGAGGATGCATGTGGTATATAATTGGAACTAAACCCTTAAGGTCCGTTTGGTTAGAGATAATTTGGTATAAAAAAATAAATTTTATGTCAGATTATTATATTGAGTATGAGAAATGAAAGAAAAAGATGGTAAAAAAATTGATGGATCTCATATTTATTTTTAAATAGAGAAGGTAAAATAATTACCATGGAAGGTTGATATCTAGTAAATTTTTCAATAGTGATAATCCATATTTGACAAAAATATCTCCAATAAAACTATATATATAATCACTGAATTTGTTCTGATATCTTTCCAAATTCATTCAATCAAGAGCTTTTGCAAAAAAAAATAAAGATAGAGATGGCATTATGCAAAGGGCTATATGGTGATTATAGTCATTAGCTAAAAATTAATTGGAGATGATAATTATATTCTAGTATTAAAAATTTATTTATATTGAATGATATATTTATAAATTTCATCATATTCTTATATCAAATTACCTCCAACCAAATAGAGCAATCTTTTTTTAGCATCATTTTTCAGAATAATTTTTCTACCAACCAAATAAAGTAAAAATTATTTTCATTCGTAATCATTTATCTAGGTAAATAATTCTTATGAATCATCAGATTATCCCAAAATCTGATACACCCCAACCAGATGGACCTAAGAGAAAATTCTGACAAAATTATAATCCTCCCATTCTTTCAAAAATGGTTCCTGTGACTCACGGGCATTTTCCTCAAAGATTGTTGATTTAGCGCATAACAGAAGCCAAGTGTATTGTAGCTCTATTTAACTCATGATCGAATCCATCTATGAGCTATCTACAAAATTAAAGCATTGAATAAAAAGCTTCAGAAAACATGGACCGATTCCCATATCCCAAACTACAGAATTTGGCAGCTCTGAGTCTGACTTGCTGGCTCCAAGTAACCCGTACTTATATATCAGTCCCTTCTATTATAAACTAGTTCACTATATAATTTAGCTGGCTTCAATCGTAAACAATAGATGTGACACCCGGCCCATTTGGACCTTGGATCAGACCTAAAAATCTAGAAGCCCAAAGCCCATACAAAACAGGAAGAAGACTCCCGATAGGAGTCTTCTTCTCTGATGAATCTCAGATAGAAAGAGAGTCATAGGACCACCGGAGCCCTAGAACTCTCTATAAATAGACCTCCCCCTCTCTCAAGACCCTCCACCGACGATATTCGAGCTAGATTCCTCCTCTTTTCTCCGTTGAAAGCCGCGGCCTCCTCTTTTTGCGTTCATCGAAAATCGGAGGTCGGAGATGCCATCGGAGCTCAGGTAAGGCTCCAATTTTTCTTCCTCACCCTCTTTCCTTTCTCCTCATGGCTTTAGACCCTCACCGACCATCGGGATCGTCAGAAAATCCATGAAAAGTGTGAACTCCTGTTCGGCCGGGCCACCTTCCTTTCTTTTCCGACCACCAGCGCCGCCGGTTGCGGCATCTCACCCTTAGGATAGGACTCTCGTCCTTTTATCTCTCTTTCCTGAAGGTATTGGCCGCCAGTGACCGACCAATGATCGAAAAATAAAAGAAAAATGACGGTGCCCTATTTTTTTGATTTTTCTTGATTTCTTGCCGGTCGAACTTTGCCGTCGGCCATCCTTTGCCTTACTGCCGTCGACTGTCACTGCCGGACATCCGACCAAGCTGCCACCCCTCACTGGAGCCAAACCACCGAGTCCCCCTTGGTCCATCCTCTGTTCGGCCAGGAAGGAAAAGAAGAAAAGAAAAAGAAAGAAAGAAGAAAAAGAGCAAAAGAAAAAGAAAAAAAAAATAGAAAAAAATGAAAAAAAATTTCTCTCTCCTCTCCCTTCTTTCTCTCTCTTTCCTCTCTCCTCTCTCTATCTTTTTATCTCCAATTTCTCTCTCTAGATTTTCTCTCTATTTTCTCTCTCTAGACCTTTTCTCTCTCTTTATGGATTTTGTCTCTCTAGGATCATTTTCTCTCTTTGATTACATCACGGATCCTAGGATAAACTTGAGATGAAAATATGATGATCTGAGATTGCTTCGAAATTTATGCAGTAGATTGGATCCCGATCCGATCCTTATTCGAAATTTATAACATCGATCATGATTAATCTATATTAAGTCATCCTGATAGGACTTCTGATGATCTCGACCATGATTACCTCATCTGAAGGATACGAAGATTCTCTCTCTATTTTCTCTCTCTAAAATTTTCTCTCTCTTCATGAATTTTCTCTCTCTAGAAGCCTTGTGGACCAATGGAGGGTCTAGATATTTAAATAAGTCCCAATTCTGGGTTAATCCTAGGAGAGATCCTAGATTTATGTTAATAGGATCGATTATGGGTAATTTCTTCATATATGATTTTTATATTTGATCAGGATCATGAAGAGATACGATTGTCTGCATAAGATGTCAAGTAAAATATCTTATTTTTGAAATTTATAAATCAAAGAAGAACATTGATTTCTGTGCTTGGATCAATCACCAGTAAAGGTAAGAATCCCTGTACATGATCACTATTATATATGTTATTTTATCGTTGGTCTTATCTCATTGATTTTATATCGTTGAATTTGAGATCGATGAATTTGCTATGTTGAGACATCGTTATGGCTTATATGATTTTTGAGCATGAGTATATTATATCAATATATATGTATCAATAATTGATGGCATGATCATATGGATATAATATATTTATTTTGACCATACTGCAAATTAAAATTGATTAAAGAAGTCAAAGTATTACAATTTTATGAAAATAAAAAAAAGAGAGATATGGTATAGACTAGCCTTGTCATGTAGAACAACCTGCCAGAAGCTTATGCCTGGGACAGCCGGTCAGGAGCTTATGTCTGGGACAGCCGGCCATGAGCTTATGTCTGGGACAGTCCGCCAGGAGCTTATACCTGGGACAGCCCCATAGGCTTATATGTGGATCAGCCGGCCATGAGCTTATGTCTGGGACAGCACGTCGGGAGCTTATGCCTAGGACAGCCCGCCAGAAGCTTATGCTTGGGACAGTTTTGAGAGGCTTATGAGTGAAAATTTGATCGGATGGAGATTGAGGCATAGTCTTGGTTAGTCCAAAGCCAGAAAAAAGATTAAAAATTTTGTGATAATGAAAAGTGAAAGAAAAGATCATACATGAAACAATTATTGAATAAAATTATTTTACCCATTAACATATGATGATGCATCTCTTTTGACAAGACAGATAAATTATAGATGTTTGCATTATTCCGGATATTGAACATGAGATTTAATGTTTTATTGCTTATCCTTATTTTCAGATTATACTATTATATCAGTGTGATATGAAAATTTTTACTGAGCTGTAAAGCTCACACCCCTTCATCTTTTTTTTCTTCTCAGAGAGACAGGACGCTCATGATTGGCTATGGTTTGAATTGCGGAGCAAATGAATAAATAGAATGTCATGATATCTAATAAGAGAATTGAAAGAATTTCAATTGTAATTATACAAGTTTTACAAGTTATTATTGAAATTAAATATTATGAATTTTGAGATTGTAAGAAATTATTTTTGACCTTACATATTCTTTAGGGCTTGCTCTAAAGAGTGTGCGACCATCATGTATCTGATCTGAATGTTAGATTCGGGGTGTGACAATAGATGATGCCCTATATATTTTTTTTTAGATGGAATATGAAGTCAGAAACTTCCTCCTTTCTTTTATTAGATGACGACAAAGAATGCAAACAAGCAGCATAGTAGTAATAGTAGTAAAGAGAGAGAGAGAGAGAGAGGAGAGATAAGGATGACAAGAAGGAACAAGAGGGAGAGTGCAACTACATCGGAAGGGATGAGACTCTCCACTAGCTCGCTCTGCAGTTTCAAAAGGAGGCATCAAAAGCATCTCCTTTGACAGCTCTGTTTCAGTAGCCCAGGGAAAGGGAGGCAAGAGGAATCGTCTCTACCTGTTGCCAAGTTTGAAGGACGTACAGTTCCAAAATGGATCAAGATCCTCGCAGATGCCTTTCCAAACTAGTGAAGCATTGGAAAAGTTAAGTTCCACCTCCTTAGCTTCCAGCTGACTTGAAACAATGCTTCCCAAGTTCACAATGCATCTTATGAGCCAAATATTTCGAACACTTCATCTTATGCTATTCTAACAAATAAGTTCGTTTCTGTGGCTGCACTGCAAACTCTTTTCTTTGTCCAGCCTAAGTGCTTATGTTTGTATGTCTTTTGATCTCCACTTAATGATACTTAACTGATCCATCTTGCTGCCGTTTTTCCTCCTTAATGGGTACAAAATCATCTGCATGTTCGTGCTCATCATTCTAAGAAGGAAGAAAGCAGCGTAGAAAGGTAAACCAAGAGGAATTTGGAATACATTTCTATGAATTTTATATACTTCCTCTTGCGGTCAAAGGAGGACTCTAGATAAAATTAAGGAAGGTGCACTACAGTCCATCGGAAGTACATCAGCCCCTATCTAATGCGTCAATATTGCGATCAAAGGCTTGTGGTTCGGATGGATCGATCTTTACTTTCGCATACGTGAGATATTATCTATTTTGGCAACTGACAGCTATAGCACTGGAACTCACGATTTTATCATTCAAAAGATGCCTCAAGAGGGAGAGAAAGTTGTATCTCATATAAGCCAGTGTTTCTTTTACTCATAACTAATGTGACACTAATCAATAAAACCCTCCTCCGAATACGGCAATATTTTCCATGAAGAATCATATTTTTTGGAAAAGCAATGGAGATTGCTTAACTAATAGCAATAGATAATGATGCACAGAATAAGGATCATACAACATATAGAGGAAGAGAAGTATAAGCAGCATTTTAGGTTCAATCTAAACCAATTTTTGACCCAAAGGTAAAGAAGAAAATTCCAATCTGGACCATCTTAAAGTACCCTTACCATGCAATATGGTCATCATTTAGCCATTCTTCCAGCGTGAAGTCCATCACCTAATCAAAATAATAGCCATTATACGGAAAAATAGAATTTTTCAAAAGAAAAATCAAATCTCTGGTCCAATTTCAGGGAATAGTCACTTGACCCGAAAAAATGACATTATTTTTTAAAAATTTTAATGATCTTCTTCTGTAACTGCTATTATGAGTCATTCTTTTTTGTTTCTTTTTTCTTTCAATAAAGGAGGGAACACATAAATAAATCATGCAGGTTCAACAATTTGGAAATGCATGACCAAAGACTTACAATTGGGTCTTCCCCTACCGCAAGGAGAGGGAAATTTGGAAATCTATAAGCAAGGACTCGAATCCAATCGGAAGCTTCCTCAAAGTTACGAATGGGTGTGATCATCAGAACGTCATCTTATTCTTAGCTGCTGATATAAACTATTACAGAATTCTTTTTTTCTGATAAAAAGTAGAAAAGATTAAATCAATCTAGAACAAAATACATTTATGAGAATCAAAAAAATAAAATAAAAAAATAACTCAAAAAGGATATCTGTTCCAGCCATCCACAAATAATGATCATTTATTTATCTTCAAAAAAAAAAAATCCATTTAGGAATGAATTGCTTAAAGAATGACCACTGTTTGTATTATAACGTACACAAAATCCTTTGGAGGCAAATCCATATCATTATCTTGGGATAAGGACGTCACCAGAGCCTTGCTTGTCGCCATGCACCTTGTGAAGGCCATTCAACAATACTAATTCCAAGTCGTCAGAAAATATGAACTCAATGGCACCCATGTGTATGATTTCACAAGCGTTGATCAGAACACTTTCTACCACCGACCGGGTTGATGGGCGGAGGTTGGCCTCTCACCTTCATTTTCCAAAGTTTCATTTCCTTTAATAAAATATTTCGCTTTCCGCCATTGATAGCGATGTGCTCGTGTTCATTGTCCAAGGGAGACCGTTAATTAATCACAATTTCCCGTTTTTTCGTGGAAGTTTGAAACCTATTATAGACTTGTCAACATCGATTGGCACCAACGTCCCACTAACAAGATTTTTCTTCTTCTTTTTTTTTTTTCCCTTTAGATCAAACAGATTAGAGCCAGCACAGAGAAATGGACTGAAGTAAGAATTTGTCATCTTACGCAACCACCCATTCTCCCAAGAAAACGAAGAAGCAGAAGAAAGAAAGTGCGGCTGCCAATCCCCTGATCGATTGCATGAAATGCTTTGGTGGATCTCCAAAATAATAAATAAGTTGAATTGGCTTCAATCAGATCCTCCGATATTAAAATAAAAATAATATAAATAATATTTATATATATTTTTATATTCAAATTATTTCATATATGAATAAAAATTTGAAGATCCAACTAATATCCATATCCATATTCGTCAAAGAAAAAAGAGATAGAATTATGATAGATTATTATTAGATCCGTATCCGAATATCCGAATCTACCTATAATCTTATATAATTTTATAAAATTTTATTATTTTTTTTTTAAAATATGCAACCATATAAACATGCTACTAACTTGATTAATCATCTATTCAGTGATATCTTTGATTCTATAATTATAAAATTTAATGATACAACTTATATTCATAATTTTAGTATCTGAATTATATTTATATTTATTTAAAATATATATGAATATGAATTTTTATATCCGAATAATATCTGTATTCATATTTGTATATATCATATAAAACAAATATGGATATGGACATACTAATATCTGATTTATATTCGATTCGATTTTAACCTTACTCAAATACTTAACTTAGAGAACATTTTTTGAAAGAGATAAGAAAAAAAAGAAAAGAAAAATAAAAAGCTTTGCCATAGCAATAGCAATAGTAATGCTGATATTAGGAGATATGTTAGATTAGTTTCTCTTTCTGGGCACCAAGGCTTTTCATCTGATTCCCATAGACGATGTCAATCTATTGTAGTTGATCTCTAGATGCTAATATGGGCTGCTTCGATCAATTTGTAAAGCAACTAAGAAGTCCAGAACTTGCTGGAGCTTTACTCCAGCTAGGCCATTCAATGGTTAACTTAGAGAGATTGTTTGTGTGGGAATGAAGGAGGAATCAAAGGGACAGAGTGTCATTCTAATAGAGGTTTAGCAATTATCTTTCGTAATGGATTTTTAAGTTTATTTATAGTTGCAAGATATGGAATCTCTTAAGATTATGTTCTAATAGATTGGAGTCGTGTTGTAACCATCGGAACTTCTATTATAACAATATGAGATCCAGCCGTAACCATCTGGGATCGCGCTGCAATTGTCTAAAATCATGCCATATTTATCGCGGATTGAGTGATAATTATCCAAATGAGTAGGCACCAAATGCAACTCAGTCCTTCAATCATTGTCCAAGATGAGAAGACTCTCGACTTGGTGTCGAACTGGGTGGTTGTCCGACTGAGATGGCGAATCCAATCTCAGAGGTTGGTTGCCCCTGATTTGGCTGGCTTGACCATCTAGTCAATGGAAGTTGACTCGATCTAATCATATCGAGAAGATGTCAGGTCTGCGATGTCAGTTGTAACATGATCAAATCTAATCACACCATGTCCCCATATTAATTTGATGCCACATCAGAAAGGAAGAAATGGCTCTCACAATGCATGCCTCCGTCCTGTTTACACCCTAAGTTCATGACTATAAAATTTGAGAGCTTTATTTACGAAGTCATTTCATTGGTGGTCCCGCATGTGATTTCTACCATGTGAGAAAGATGCAACTCCAAAGTAAAGAAAGAAAGAAAGAAAAAAAAGTGGAATTAACTCTATTTTCTTAATTCTAAATCGTCAACAACGCGATCCGAGTTAAATGCACGGTCCCTATCTACTCAATTTATTGCATTAATTTTTGTAGAGTGGTTGCTCGTCTGCTGCCGTATTCCAACCTCCAAAGAAGACCGGGATCAAACTTTCTACGACAGGAACATAGTAGTATTGTCGGATCTCGTTTGTTCTGTGTTAGGATATTAATCACAACCATACAATTTATGAAGGAGATTGATGCATATGACCACCTCCATTTACATGCAATTCTGTGTATGCTAAGCACATTGAAAATTGTTAAACCGAAGGACAAAAATTTTGTGTATGGTAAATTTAGATAGATAGAGTGGCTAAAAGAATAGGGACGCGTGACGTATAATGCAACGGAATGTATATCAGAATATATTGTCTCCAAGAGATAAAATCTTCCATTTTAGCTTGCAATCTTAGTTATGACCTTGTCCGCTACGAAGTTAAAACCAGCAAAACTATCGACCATTCCAGAGAGGCACTTCTAAATTTTTTCATACTCCCTTCCGTGGTGCAACGTGCAAAAGACTACGTACATATCTCCACCACTATTGTATTTTAGCTGGGTTATGACGCGCATGTATTGATTATTATGTTTATCTCTACTTATCTATATGGGCTCTCACACTTATCTGTATGGGTTATGATATTTATCTATACTTATCAGATATGGTAACTCGTTATTTTGGATTCACGCACGCACACACACACGAGAGAGAGAGAGAAGGGACAAAGAGAAAAAAAAATAGCAGTGATCATGGAATAAAGGGACTGGAAATAGTATTGCCAAAAAGAAAAGTGTTAACCATGCACGACACTTTACATGAGCGACCTTGTTAATGCGACCTTGTGAATGTTATTTGATAGACCAGCTGAATTACATGGGTCTCTATATATAGCTCACAAAGTCTCCAAAATAATGATTTTGAACTTTGTGTTAAAAAAAGAGAAATCTAAATCTAGAAGAAATTTATATAATGATCTGCAACAAATTTGTAACCTAGGCATGCACAACTCTATTTCCTTCCCTGAAGGTATGAGTTGGAAGTTTGGTGCACAAGGTGCGTGCTGGTACAAAATGCAGCAGGTGTTAACCATTAGTGAGTGAAGGCCAAACGATTCTACCAAACTGTTCATTAATCCACAAGATAAACATGTTAGAATATGTTTATCAAAAAAATGAAAACATGTTAGAATATCTCTCCAACCAAACCTGCAAGCATGTAGGGTGAATGAGTCAGGTTCCCCTTAGATGCATATATATTTTGTACCGCAAAAGACTTAATAGTCTCTGCTAATGACACATCATCTTATCATGCAAATGAACTGTCAAACACGATACATCCCATTGCATGCTGAAACACAGATCGCACCATGTTTGATAGCCATTAGTCTTCATGATAGAACGATGTGGCATCTATCAAGGATTATACAGGTTTTTATGTTGTAAAACATTGGTCATATAGAATCTAAACTCGGATGAATGTAGCGGACAACTTCTAAGTGATAAAATAAATAAATCTCCTAGTTGATTGGTGCTTATTACAATTTTCAAGCTCTCATTTGAGAAGCAGCCTCCTTTATATTAATCTTTTGGAGGTGAGATGTGTGATGTTCCATGATTTCATGAGTAAATGCCAAAATTGGAAAGAATCGTCATGACACAAAGTCTAATACTACGAGACAGCGAGCCCAAACCGGAGCAAGGTTTTCCATTCCAAAGTCCAAACGCGATCATGACCAGTCAAACCCGAGTGCTTCCATACACGTGCCCTTTTTCAAACGTCAACACTCTGGTCGTCGCGGTTTGACCCTTCTCTCTAGCGTAGATTACTTGCATCCCTCGCGCTTTGAGAACCGTGCAATGGGGATCCAACGGTGGATGGGTGCGAAGAAAGGTGAATCCTTCTTTCGCGCGGACACGAGCGTTCTCTCTCTATAGCGCGTGGTTAGTTTATTACGACTTGGTCGGGAAACACGGTGGCAAGGAAATACTTGCATCTGGTCAGAATTTTTTTTTCCAGAAAGCAATATCTTGGAATAATTTTATTTTAATATTTTTATTGCACGCTGGTCAGTTTGTGCTATAGACTGAATTATTGTTCAATTTTTGCCGGAGTTGACCCTCAAAAATAAGAGTGGGTATATGGTAAAAGGTTGGAATTAGCTGTGCATAAAAGAATATTTGGTTCCAAATTAGCCGAATAATTTTTTTTATAATAATTTAATTTTGCTAAGATAATTTGAAGAAATAACAAAGACAATTTGCATAAACAAAAAATAACAAAAAAAAAATCATATTTTTTCATAATTTTTTTATAATTAATATAAAATTAATGATATTTTTTTTCCTATACTATAATAGATTATATAATAAAATTGAATGGAATGAAACATCGTGAAATCCTCTCTCAAATACCTCAACTTTCGAAAGGATCCAAATATTACAGCCTAACAACTATTTCATCTACACTTATAATATAATCATCAATAGATTTTCACTAATAAAGTAAGCTGACATGTCTAATATTCAGCATCTATATATATATATATATATAGAGAGAGAGAGAGAGAGAGAGAGATAAAGAGAATATCATTGAGATAATAATACCCACATGAGACCCCCAGATCTAGCATCCCCCACATGCTTATGTACTTTGCTCGTTGTTGGATAAATTTTGGAAAAAAAAAAAATTATACTGTAAAGGAAATCAACCTAATTAAGGGCCGCAAAGTCCTACGTACATATTTTATTGTATGATTTTTTTTCAAAAAGATTATCTTATGACAACCACAATGCATTGCTTATTTCACTTGATGGGACATAGTCCACGTACGGACCAATGGACATTAATTGTAGGTGCATGAACGATCCCAGCTAAGAATGGCTCCTCCTCCCCCCACACCAACCCTATCATCTTCATTCAATGCCAGACTAAACAAATAATGTATTCATTATACTTTAAATTCTCAACAACCATGTCACCTCCTCTATGGTCCCTTTCCCGAGCAAGTTGGCTTCTTACTTCTGACATGGAATAATATATTAACAACCACCTTATCATGCCAGCCCTAGCCCAGCAGCTAAGGTTCCAAAAACTTTGCTTAGATCAGAAGCCTAATCACCCTCTAAACTATTTATATGAATCTAATTAAGAAGGAAATATTTGTTTCCCATTTGGCTTACTCTCAGCACTCAATTAGGTGCGCTTGGTGGGTTATTTTAGATGGGATCGTATTAAAGCACCGTCCATGGTGACTAGTTATATGTTTTTATTATTAAAAAAGGATAGACAAGTTGTTTCAACTTGCCTTTAAAATTATCTCAATCACATCCCCACTTTTTTTTTTTTAAAGATAACAATTGTATATTTTAAAGTAATGTATGTAGATTTTCAGCAAAGTCATCAACACCCAATCCTAAGTAACTTTACCGACCAATTTAGTTGGTCTCCAAGGCTCATCAAAGACTTGAGATAATTAGCATGGGACCTCCTTCCGGAAGTGCAAATGCTGGGGTATAGCCAAGCTTGCAAGTGCTTAGGCTCTTAACATGAACATTAGTCTTTAATCAGATCCAATGCAAATAAAGTCAACCAATTTGTCTGAAATCAAATCTAAATGGAAGTTGTAGACTTGTTCAATTGCTCAACATTTGACCTAGATTTTAGACCTGACTTCATTGAACCCCTTTACACCCCATAAACTTCGTTCTGTTCCATGGGTAAGACGTGTGTGAATCCACGATTTCGAAACCCGATGCATGGAAAAGCTGACCAGATTCTACCATGACCATTGACCATTCTGGGAACCCAACTCAAAACTATTGTGGTTCCATTCGATAAAAAACAATTTCGACCTTCTTCTTATTGGCCACGTACAATTCATGAACTACAATACTACGTCTCCCTGTATTCTTCCTCTTATTTTTTTTTGGCATATATACCATGCGTAAGTTTTGTACCACTGCTCAGAGTAAATCCGGAAGGCAAAACAAGTGTGACCAGCAGATCCCTCTCTCCCTTGACATTTTTCTTTTACTGACTCTCCAAGCTTTAAGCAAATAGAAAATATCAGTAATTCAGGGATAAGTGAGTAACGGCGGTTATCTGAAGTCAAAAAATATCGCTTCCAATATTTTAAATTGCAAGTTATACCCTTATCACCAAATCAGCAGTCAACGGCCATAATTTGCCTCCAAAGCAGTAGTTTAGTTTTTTTATATTAAAATAATAACTTTATAGAGATGCGATGAGGATGCTACGCTAAAAAATAATAACAATAATGAAAAAATAACAGCTTTTTTCTACCTTTTTAATTAAATAAAAATAATTAATTTTTAGACCATATAATTATTTTTGAAAAAAAATTATATAGATGAAATAGATTAATTTGGACAAATCTAGAGTGCCGTGTCTCATCTTCTACTATACGATATCTAGAGAATTATTAAAAAAAATATTTTTTTTGATGACAGATATATTTATCAAAAGATGAATAAGATGAAAGATTGAATTATCTCCTTTATGATAAGGCATTCAAGGGTGCGTATGAATGAAAGTGGCAATTGTTCATGATATTCTCTATGATAGTTTGTCCTATAATTTTAATGAATATATCTATAATAGATGTGTGTGAGCGTTTTATTTTATTTACATATATATATATATTAAAAAAATTAATAATATATTTTGAAAAAAATATAAAGCAGAAATAACAGTCTTTAATATCATAATAGGTCATTATGACAATAAATAACGAATGTAGTGATTATTTTTTTTTTTTTTTATTATATATTATATAATAATGTAATAAAAGATGACTAGAATCGTTATAGCAACTACAAATAACACCATCAGCGGAATGGCCAATGGTCGCGGCTAAGTTGAAGGATGCACCGTAGCGCGGCCTTCTTCCAATAGATCGACATTATAATACAGAGGTATCGTTTGACGTCCATGAGGTAAGACCGAAAGGTGCGACTGGAAGCCGAGAGCCTCCAGCCTCCGTAGGGTCCGTTCCATCGATTCCCAGCGGACATAGTTGAACCCTTCAAATAAAAAATTGAAGTACCTGCGTGTGCTCTTTTTCCAAAACCTGCTCGACGGGAATCCCACATATGTACTGACGACATCTCCATTTTTTTTTACAGAGTCAAGGGCACACCTCCATACAGTTTCCAGGAAGGACACGCTTTGGGCCCGTCAGAAACCTTGTCTTAGTTTCGTCTTTGAAGGTTATTACACGAAGACTTGTTTTTCCATTGGGGTCCACCCTGGCGTTGGATTACGGTCTGTCTATATATAGATATTAGGGAGGTTGGACAGTTCATCGTGTGGTCGTTCGAGCTTTGTGTGAAACCTTCCGAACTCTCTTCATCAGAGCGGTGGAATTCCTCTTCTCACCTTTGAGGTACTGAGAACAGAATTTGTTCTCTTTGCTTTCTCTTTTCTTCTCTTGTGTCTCTACTTCTGATCAAGTGGTTGTGTTCCTTTGGTCTGTTTGTTTTTGGTTTTTTTTAAGAAAAAAGAATGAAAAATGGTTGCTTTTGTTGGTTTTTCCAGTGTCTGCTTTCAAGCTTTTATTTGATTTGAATTGGTGCTGGATAGATTTTTCTTTATTTTTTTTTTAAAAAAACTCTTCTGTGAAATCTGAGAGTGCTTTAGTATGGCTGATTGAGTTTTTGAAATTTCTAAGCCAACTTTCTTTAGAAGAGAAAAAAAATGGAGAGGTTTTTCAGATTTTGGAGATAACCTTAAATTTGAGCTGGTATGGATTTCTGGACGCATTAAACTCGAGATTCAGAAGGTTTCTCTGTATTTCTAGCTACAATTCCTAACTAAAAATGGTGCCGCCACCATTTCATCAAGGATTTGAAATGATAAGAGAAAGAAGATGGAGCAGCCTGGACGACCTTGCCCCAAAACGGGCGAGGAGTCCATGCTCAATGCCTAAAGAGTTGAATTTGGGATTTTTATGAGCTTTTTTTTTTTTTTTCCAAACATTTGAGGTGAAAAAAATTAAACAACTGAATGCTTTCCAAGGTTTCTGAGAACCCTTCTTTTGTTCTTCTTCAACCCTTTATTTTTGTTATCCCTTTCCTCCATCCTGTATGACTTGTTCATTTGGAAAATTGACACTGGTCCAAAATCCAATTAAGACTGAGCAACCAGCCATGACCGTATCAGACTTCGGCCGATGTCTTGGTCGGAGATTTTGATCTGTTCTTAAAAATTGATATATAGAATTGCAAAAGCATGATAACAACTCAACATATTTTTTTGGCATATTGAGTTCAAAATTGTTGTAACATCATTCAGAAAGAGTATGCTTTCAAAATCTTTGATATTTTTATGGCATATTATAATCTTTTTATTAGTTATAAAGCATCACACTTAATAGTTTTTGGCTTTATGGCTCATGTGCAGGATTATCCTTCTGTTAAAACTTCATAATCAGGAACTGATATTGTTCATCAAAAAATAAAAAGAGCTGGTATTTCTTCTATGGGTTTGTCCCTCTCCTTGCTTTCGTGGGGTTGGACAGGGGATTGGACAGAATTGATAAGAAACAAGATCTTTGGACTGAGAGAAGCAGAAGCTGCCTCAGTGAATTCCATTAGCTTTGGTGAGAAAGATATCAAGATGACCCTGAGATCTCTAAGTTTCAAAAGAAGTAATTCAGCAACCAAAGTGGTGTCTAATCTGTGTGCTAATGGAGTCCTTGGGAAGTCATTAAGCTTCAAAAACTGGGAAAGAGAAGAAACTAAGATTGAAGCTACCGTTTCTTCTAAGAATCAGGCCATGGATGACGTCGAACAAGTGCCTGTGTCCTTGATGAGCCCAGTGAAGGGTGCAGTGCCTGATGTGAAGTCTCCAGGGAGTCTTCCTGCATTTTCTTCACCCAGGCCCCGGTGCGAGCTTGATGCAGCAGCCACCAAGCTGCAAAAGGTCTATAAGAGTTACCGGACGAGGAGAAATCTGGCAGATTGTGCTGTCGTGGTTGAGGA
The DNA here is from genome assembly GCF_000442705.2 of Elaeis guineensis. NCBI lineage: Eukaryota > Viridiplantae > Streptophyta > Magnoliopsida > Arecales > Arecaceae > Elaeis > Elaeis guineensis. Next base: position 122,848,117 of record NC_025994.2, on the reverse strand, counting down.
GTTCTGGTTTGTCTCTAATTCACCACCTTAGTGTGACTTGTTTACATGTGGCTGTTTGTTTTATCTTACAAAGTATTTCTTCTGATTATAGGTGGAAAGCATTGGATTTTGCATCTCTCAATCGCAGCTCTGTATCATTTTTTGGAGATAAGAAACAAGAAACAGCAGTTTCCCGTTGGTCAAGGGCACGAACCAGGGCAGCCAAGGTATAATTATTGTCACAATTCCTATATTATGGGAGTAAACATTCTGTTTATTTTCTATATATATTTTTTTTAATTTTTTTTTGTTTCTGGCTTCTTTTTCAGGTCGGTAAGGGCTTGTCCAAAGATGAAAAGGCTCAAAAGCTAGCACTGCAACACTGGCTTGAAGCTGTAAGCATTCCTTCTCTTTATTCCTGTTCCATCATTGCTGTTGACCTTTCTAATTTTGTTTCTAGTTAGAAAGCTTTTGTCCATTTTGGAAGCTTATTTGAGAGTTAATTGTTTCTGAGGGATATGCTCAAATCATTGGGCAAGAGTTATCTGATGTTGATTACTTTTTTTTGGTATATTGTGCTGTACAGATCGACCCACGCCATCGTTATGGGCACAATTTGCATTTTTACTACGATGTTTGGTCTGCCAGTGAGAGCACTGAACCATTCTTCTACTGGTATATATATAATCCCTAACAAAGCTATCTTTTCCCTTCGCCCTTTTTAGTTTTTATTTTTATTCAGTGAGGCTTGTCCATTGTGCTAATCTCCTTTTTTCTTTTTTGGATCAACATAAAGGTTGGATGTTGGAGATGGCAAAGAAGTAAACATTGAGAAGTGCCTAAGAAGCAAGCTTCAAAGCCAATACATCAAATATCTTGGACCGGTAAGCACCTTATCGAATGATATTCTGTATTCTCATGTAAACTTTGAGCAGATATCACAAATTTGATGATCCAAGTATGCAAATGCATATTGTTTGATTATAAATTTAAATTCAAATGAGCTCATCTGGTACATGTGTTCTTTTCTCCCTTTACAGAATGAGAGGGAATCATATGAAGTCATTGTGGAGGATGGGAAGCTTGTCTACAAACAAAGTCAGGAGTTCGTGAACACTACTGAAGGTTCTAAGTGGATATTTGTCCTCAGCACTTCAAGGGCATTATATGTGGGGCAGGTGTGCATGATCTTGCATCAGAGAATAACATAACAGTTTTGTTTGTTAGATCTTTTACTTTATTACAGTGATATCCAAGTTATTTGTATCTGTTCTTATACATTTTTCTTTGGAATGAGCAGAAGAAAAAGGGCACGTTTCAACACTCAAGTTTTCTATCTGGGGCAGCCACAACAGCTGCTGGAAGATTGGTTGCTAAAGAGGGGGATCTCAAGGTACATGAAACTCTTAATTTTATTTAGCTTTTGTTATCATGAATGGAGGAATAACCATCTAAGGATCCTTCATCCCGCCTACCTTTTGTGGAAAAGCCAGCATTCTATTCTCTCCTCTTTTTATTGCTTAAATGCTTACAGAATAGCTTGTGTTTGCAGGCTATATGGCCATATAGTGGTCATTATCTCCCAACCGAAGAAAATTTCAAGGAGTTCATTAGCTTCCTACAGGACCACAATGTAGACCTCAGCAATGTCAAGGTAAATTTACTCCTTTCCCTTCTGTTCATTCAAATGCATAAAACTAGAAAAATCCCAGATACTTGGTCCAAACCATTAAGAATCAACAGAAATTTTGATAATTAAGAACTATGGGAAGTCCACACAAGAGACTTTAAAGAATCATTCTTCTCATTCAATCTTTCAAGATGAGTTTATGCACCAGTTTGGTACTATCAGAATGAGAGAAAGATGCTGCCATAAAGTTCCTTGTGCCACAATCACCTCCACTTGAAAGAATCTAGAAATTAACATATGAATTGCATGGGCTATGTTTTCTTGGCTAACATATGTCCTCTGATCACCAGAGATGTTCTGTTGACGACGACGAGTACTCCTCTTCAATGACGCGTGAGCATCAGCCAACAGCAGAAGTATCAAAGTTGGCCGAAGTCGTAGAGTCTGCAATTAAGGTTCACAAAGTTGAGGAACCTGCAAAAGAGACTGCCAAGCCAGACCATGTTATCGATAGCAGCATGGACAAGGCAGCTGCATTCGAATTGGGCAGACGGCTATCATGCAAATGGACTTCGCCTACCGGGGCTCGTATTGGATGTGTTAGGGACTACCCAGCTGAACTCCAACATAAGGCTCTTGAGCAAGTTAATCTTTCACCCAGAGTTGTCATCACCCCCCATGGAAGCAAGGTCCCAATCCCCTCCCCACGCCCGAGCCCCAAGGTGAGGCTTTCACCTAGGCTTCAGTATATGGGCATCCCTACCCCCACTGTCTACCTTACTCTGCCCAAGCCAAAGAGGGGATGAATTGGAGGCATTTCTCGTGCCAATTCAACTTCCTATGCTGATTCCCGTAGAGCTTTTGATCAAAATCTTGCAGTGCCAATTTTGATCTTTGGCACCCAAGCCTCGTGCCATTAACAAAACAAACTACGCAGTGGAAGCTCATGGAACACGACTGCCAACCTATTCGCAATTTTTCTTTAGTTTTCCTTTCTTGACATTTTAGTTAGAGATTGTTTCTTTGAGCTGAACGTAAGTTCTTTGTTTTCCTTTATTCTTTTAGTTTTGGACCCGACAAATGCATGCTAATCCATAGAGTGTAAAGTATGCCATTCTTTTATGTAGATGTGGAGATGGATGTTAAGAGAATTCTTTTGTTCAAGAAAATAAAATTCTTTTGATATTTCCTTGTGGTTTTGCTGAGAAAATTTTCCGTGTTTTGGTATATTAATGAACCTTTGCCGGATCTTCAAAGTCATGTGGCAAGAAGTGCAAGAATATAGGAAAAATAAGTTGCCCAGACCTACTTAAAGTTTATTTGGTTAACTATGAAAATCAGTTTATTTTAAAATGACTTCATTCCAAAAGAACTTTCAGAAAAAAATACTGTGAGAAAAAAACAGTTTGTGTTTGACAAAATTATTTGATAAGTATTTCTCATCAAATATTATTGTCAGTACTAATAAAATAATTGGTAACATTAACACATTTGGTAGAGCATTGGCGCTTAATAACAAAACGTAGAATTAGGATTCTACTAAACATTGTCCTTTCCAATGTGACGATCGAGTAAATTTTAGTTGCAATAGGGATACCATGTCACCATCACCGTTGTGACAAATCAATCAACAATCGGGAATGGGTGGAATACAGGAGAGTAATGTAGGATATTATCTATGAAAATCTATGAGATACATGATAATCGATAAAATATAAAAAAAAAATTATTGATTTGTTATAGATTCGATGTAGTACCATCGTTGCAATGGATATTTTTTTTGTGTTGACCCTGTGTCGCTCTGCCCAGCCACCTCTAGGATTTAGGTAGTGAATAAGTGTGAAAGAGTAATCCACCCCACCCCAATAAAGTAAGACGAAAGTTCAAAGCTAACATACAGCTGATCTATTTTGACCGTTCAAACTTCAGTCCAACAACCTCTGACCTCTAGTTTAGTTTCAAACTTTAAGACTGATTGATTGCAGGTTTTTTTTTTTTTTTTTGGAATGAAAAGGAGGCGAAGCCACCGACAATTTTATTGAAAGCAAACCAGGCGATACAGGTTTAGTGAAGAGAAAGAGCCATGGCACCAAGTGGTGCCAAGTTGCAGAAGGAGAAAGAGACAAGGGAAATCAGAAGGAACCAACAAAGCTAAAATAGGATTTAGAAGCAAATATCAGAGACAGGGACAACAGACGCGAATCATCAGCACCCCAAACAGCCTCGATTATAGATCTTCTTAGCAGTTAAAATTGATGAAAAATTAAGTCTCAAACCAACAACCTTTATCTTATGTTTAAATTTCTTATTCAACCTAATGACCGACCCAATTTAAGTGATCCGACCCAACTACCTGATCACATCTCCCTCGACTAGCTCACCACATTTGCCGTCAAATGCCCCTCTGTCGACACCGTCCACAGCTCCCGTGAGTTCCCGGCCGAGATGGAAGACCCTGGGATGCATCTACCACCTCCACCTCGCTCGCATCCTCGACCATTCCATCTGAGTTCCTCGAACACCGCTCCCTCGACCACTGGATTCACGAGTTTGACTCGGGCAGCTTGGTCTCCTTCCTACTCCTGGTGGCCGATCCAAGTCCGGATCGTCTGCGGGTTGCCGCTGACCTCGCCTTCCGCCGCGAGAAGTGCCGGCAACGAAATATCCACTGGGACATCAAGCCTAATGCCGTACGGTTCGACGCCGATATCAAGGCGCGTATCGCTGACTTCGAGCTGGCGGGGCTGGTGGACGCATGTGACACGCAGGTAGCAGGGATGATGGGGTATACGCCGCAAGAGTACAAGGGCGGGCTGATAGAGAGAGAGAGAGAGAGAGAGAGAGAGACGTAACCGGTTGGCAATTGGTTGAAGCAAATTTTTCTTGAACACCCACTAACAATTAACAGTCAGAATTAATCTCTTTTTTAAAATAATAATAATAATAATAATAAAGAAGCATCGTGACAATCCCCAGCAAACAAAGTTCCAACTTTTTGCCAAAAAATCTAAAGAAACATTCAATTTCTAACTCGAGAGCAGCAAAAATCATCAAGGAGAGGAGGTGTTGTACTTCGTGGTACTGAGGCTGTTGGCACGATCCTCCCCGATGGAATACGGGGACAGAAGTGGCGGTGGATGGCCGTAGATTTGGGGGAGAACGGTGGTGTTTGCGGGTCGCCATGGATTCGCCAATGCTAAAAGATTGAAGTTAGAGAAACTTGCCACCAGGTCGCTTGGTGGAAACATCTAAATGCTCGAATACCGTGAAACCCCATACACTGATAATACGGTATACCGAATAAAAATATATGACTATTCCTTATTTGGATCCTAACTTATAGGATCCAAATAAGTTCTTCTCATCGGAAAGGAAAGCTTCTTACAGCCGCCTAAGCAATTCCGCGATTCGTTTCCGCATTTTCATATAAAATATTATTTTTATTCACACACATTGTATTTTTTTCACTCCTTTCATTTTCTAGCAAATGGGATGGGATAGGGGACCTAAACAGTGCAAAGGACGGATTTGTTTGTCTATTAGTTGGATTTAAAATTCCGGGACGCTTGTCGTATTCGGAGGATCTCAGCCTCTTAGAACAGCGCATGGCATTGCAAGGTAAAATGCTTCTATAAAACTCTTCCACTCTGTTTTTGATTGGGTAAATGATGAGCCTCAAAGGATAACCACTATCTATCTATGAGAAATTATACCCTCATTCCATACATCATGTAGCCGGCACCAATCACAACCGTCCTTTTCCATAAGCCTCATTAATCAAACACAAATTTCGATGCATCTCAACAAGAATGAGCAATTGATAATGTATACAGTCACATGGCGTATGCGGTGTAGGATGTAATTTCGTACCTATCTATACAAAAAATATATAACTTACTCATCCTACTGTCAGTAGCCTCCTTCCGCACTTGAGCATTCCAACCGGAACGGGAACCCATGCAACTAATATCTGACCAAGTTGTGCACGAGAATTACCAAAAGACAAATAAACTGAGAGGAAGTGGAGCAAAAATGGCCAGCTCAGCAAACAAACCACAACGGTAAGTAGAAGTGTTAATGAGCCGAGGTGTTTGTGAGCAGACTCATGTTCGACTCATCAAGAAGCCTGGTGAGTCAAGCTCAATGAGCTTTCGAGCTTGAGCTCGAGATGGTGTTCGTTAATTTAACAAGTTTGAGCTCAAACACCTCTTATTCAAGCTCGGAAGCTTGTAAGTCTGCACCGTTAAAAATATGTAATAATTAAAATATTTTTTTATTATTTATACAATAATATCCTAACATTTTTTATATAAGCTATTGTAATTTTTCTTTAATTTTTTTTCTTTTCCTTTAAACATTTATTTACACATTATTAGCCATATATTTTAAGCATAATAATAGTTATTATAACTAATTTAAATATTTTAAACATATTTAACGAGCTGAATTCGAACGTTTTATTTTTCTAACGAGCCGTGCTCAAACAGGATGTGTAATTATTTATCGAACATGAATATGAACTCAAACACGAGTCTGAGCTCGAACGAGGGGTGTTCGAGCTCGGCTCAGCTCATTAACACCCCGTAAATGCACATCTCCATCCTATGAGAAAGGAGGTGGTCGTTTTTGCCGTTCCCACATACTAATCCTTCACAAATGCATAGAGAATATTCACCGGGCAAATACCAATGGTGGCAAGGTGACTCCAGCAACATCATTATCAGGTTAAATAAAGGGATCCCGTTGATCATAGAGAGATCAAAGGCAGTACAAATTAGCCAACTAATACTTCATATGCCTATACGTTCTTCTCAGATCTCAACCACCCAAGACCATAAAAGAAGAGCAACCCGTACATCAACAAAGTATTTTGGCTGACAGTACAAAAAAAATATGGAACATATAATGGTCATAAAACAATCATCTAAACACACTGCGTCTGAGCTGCTTATGCCCATCATAACCAGTTACAACATATGTCATAATTACTATCTGAAACCCTTGGAGAACAGATTCTATATGGGTACGCATCAAGGCACGAGTAGTTCCACATATTTCCTTTATTCCTCCTGACAGAGCAGATGCTCCCCCTTCTACAGCAGGGTTGTTGAAGAATGTGTTCGTACCCAAAAGAAAGATAAGACATAATTTACTATCTCGAGTTCAAGCGAATAGAATACCAAAGAGCCCAGATGAGAATCCCAGACTCAAATGTGACCCCTGAAGGACAGGCTAAGCCGTGCAACTTATACCACACAGACTAGCCTACTTGATCGACAAACACAAGGTTCATTTTGACCAATAGGCATCCACAAATGAAAAATCCATGCAAGTAGAGGACGTCCGCACCCAGGTGTAAGACAAGCACAGGACAGATTTACCATCAGACAAGCAACACGTTTGATATGAATGCTATCAACTAACAATACCTATTTCTCCTTGACAAATTCATCAAGTTTCTTCAGCACAGACTGAAGATTGGTGTTGATTATGATAGAGCCACTTGACCATGATCAACAAGTGTTAGACGCAGGCATGACTCTGCATGTTATATGCAAGAAAATCATCGGACAAATAGGTGACTGCAGCCACCAAAATTACAAAACTGGAATACTTATAGTCTGCAGAATTATGGTCTAGTATAAGAACGAATTAATCAGTAGACAGAATTACAACGTCAACAGCCGTGCACATGTATAAATGTTGAGGCTTGAGACGAACAGAAAACTAAACCATATAGTATGAATTCTTGAGCTAAAATTGCAAAAATAAAGGATAGAAAATGAGCAAAGTATTAAATTCTGCAATTGCAAATTAATTATGAACGTAAAACGCACACTCCCACTTATTAGTACAAAAACACTAATAAATAAGGAAGGCATCTTAAAGCAGAGGGTCAGCTCATAGAACACATTGAAAAGATGGGAAACCTCTTACTAAGAATCATTGGTTTAATGCATAACAGAAGATGCTGCCTGCAAGTTCTGATGCTCCTCTGGAGAATAAAAGTAATCCTGCAAAGCTAACATCTGCACAGAGCTATGCTTCAAACTCCTGATAGCTTCCACACTAGCTAGTGCTCCAGCAACCGTTGTTATAATTGGGATCTTATAAGCCAGTGCCATCCTTCTCAGCTGTCGTCCATCAATTGAATCTAGAGCATCTCCAGAGCTTGTTATCACCATAACCTGTATTTGACCATTTGCCAGCATGTCACCTGCATGGGGCCGGCCCTCATGCATTTTCAGAACACGCTCCACTGGAATGCCCTCCAACTCAAGCACTCGAGCCGTCCCTGAAGTTGCAACTATTCTAAAACCTAGTTCTTGGAATCCACGAGCAATTGAAGCAAGGTGTGGCTTAGTCAAGTCATTTAGACTGAGAAACACTTGACCGCTAACTGGAAGCTTCTGTCCAGCAGCTATTTGTGCCTTAGCAAAAGCTACAGGAAAGTCATAGTCAATTCCCATAACCTCTCCAGTGCTGCGCATCTCTGGCCCAAGAAGAACATCACAACCTTGGAATTTCTCGAATGGGAGTACAGCCTCCTTGACCGAAACATGCTTTGGGACCACCTCACTTGTAAATCCAATCTCGTGCAAACTCTTCCCTGACATGACAAGAGCAGCATATTTTGCTAATGGATGACCAATAGCTTTTGAGACAAAAGGCACCGTCCGGGAGGCACGAGGATTTGCCTCAAGAAGGTAAACATCACCAGAAGCTGTGACTGCATATTGGCAATTCATTAGGCCACATACATTGAGTCGGTTGGCTAGCTTAGTCGTCCACAATCTGATTGTGTTCAAGCAATTGGCTGACACAGTTTTTGTGGGAAGGGAGCAGGCTGAGTCACCAGAGTGGACCCCAGCTTGCTCAATGTGCTCCATGATTCCACCAATTACCACAGTCCCGTTTGAGTCAGCTAATGCATCCACATCAATCTCAATGGCATCGGATAGATACTTATCTATCAGGACTGGGCGCTCAGGATCTACTTCAACAGCATTCTCAAGATAGGTGGCAAGTTTATCATCACTGTAAACAATCTCCATTGCACGGCCACCCAAGACATAAGAAGGTCGGACCACAACAGGATAGCCTATTTCTGTAGCAATTCTTATTGCATCAGATGCACTCTTTGCTATCCCACCTGTAGGTTGCTCAATCTGAAGCTCCTTAATAATTGCATTAAATCTCTCTCTGTCCTCAGCAGCATCAATAGAATCAGGTGATGTTCCCCATACCTGTACATGTCCATTTCCAGTAGCAGACAACAACTTTTGCTCTTCTAGATACCTTTGTATTGGGAGAGCAAGCTTTAGAGGTGTTTGTCCTCCAAACTGCATGATTATACCATTGGGCCGCTCCAAGTCAATCACATTCAACACATCCTCAACCGTCAAAGGTTCAAAGTACAAACGATCACTGGTGTCATAATCTGTAGACACTGTCTCTGGGTTTGAATTCATCATAATTGTTTCATATCCATCCTGAAACCAAACATAATCATCAAAAGATGCTCAACCCTAATTACCACTAACAGCATAACAATCAAGTCAATACAAAGATTTAACAGGCAACGGTGGGTGGTCAAGATTTGAGACTATTTTTGGGTAGCTTAAAGAAAACAAAATGAAAGTTTAAACGCTGGTAATTAGAGATGAAGATGGATGAAGATAAATATACACATGGAATGAATTGCAGAAAAATTATGGATATGCTAAAAATATGAAAAGGAAACCAGAGTTTTCAAATCTGAAACCGCACTTTCAGTGATAAATGATTAAAAGATCCACTAAGCATTCATGGAATAAACAAACTACAGAAAGCAAAAGCCAGAGCAACACAAACCTGCTGAAGAGCAAATGAAGCATGACAACAGCAGTAGTCAAACTCAATACCCTGACCAATTCGGTTAGGTCCACCACCCAATATCAGAACCTTTTTCTTTTGAGTGGGGGCTGATTCACATTCAAAATCATATGATGAGTACATGTAAGGAGTGTTTGCCTCAAACTCTGCAGCACAGGTATCAACCCTTTTATATGCAGGGGTCACACCTAGTGATAAGCGCTTTGATCGCACTTCCCTCTCAGAGGAAGAAGTTGCATAAGCAATCTGCTTATCACTAAAACCCCTCCTCTTCACCTCATAAAAGTCATCCTTTGTCAACTGATCCAGATTCCTTGCCGTAAGGAACTGTTCCACATCTACCAGCTCTTTGAGCTGAGTAAGAAACCACTTATCAATAGAGCTCAGCCCATGTATTTCATCTAACTTCATTCCTTTCTTAATAGCTGCGTATATTGCATGAATACGATCTGGATTTGGAACACGTAGACTGTATTTCAACTGGTCCCAATCCAAATCAAGTTCCTTAATGGGTGCACAACCCCATCCTGCATAACCACATTCCAAAGATCGAACAGCCTTTTGGAAGGATTCTTGGAAAGTCCGTCCCAATGCCATTGCTTCACCAACAGATTTCATTTGGGTGGTCAATACTGGCTGGGAACCAGGGAATTTCTCAAAAGCAAATCGCGGAATCTGCATTAGGAATAGAATAAGTAAGAAAATGGATACTGCTTCATAACCTATAGAAAGAGCAACTTGCTATTAGTGAAAGACAATTAAGACTGTAATTATCACTATATCTAAGTTATATTAATGATGTTGTCATTTGAAATTAGCCTTTTCTCCCATTGTCATCCGACTTGGACCAGGCAGTTGTCAGCCACAGTTGGGCCAGCCACATGGAAGGAAGAGGGATTGAGTGTATAGTATAGCAACCTGCATGCCAAATTTATCGAGGCAAACTAGAGGAAAAAAGAAAAGTGAAAACTGGAATTAATTGAAGAGATAAATGAACTAAAATTATCCCAACTGCATAACTAACTTGTGTTACCACAATTTTGCAGAGTATGATCAAGATAATCAACAAAGCATGCTGCAGAGAGATTCATGAACATATCATCCTTGTCATATGCAAATAGAAGCTTGCAACATGAGGTTCAAAGCCCCTTTCAGACAAGGACGAGCAGGCAAGACTTCGATCTTGGACTGGTGTTTAAAAGAATACATATCCATAATTCATTGATTGACAAAGCAATCAGATAACATGACTTGATGCTCATAGGACTATGGTTCCCTTGTACATCTGAAAGAGTGATTCCGTTCAATTAGCAGAATTAACACAGTTTTGAAACATATTTAATTAATTACATAAAAGATAACCATAGCAGTCGAATTACGTGATCTGAAATTCGAAATGAGAACCTTGACTGAAACAGCCTATGCAGCACTATGACACTATACCATGAAGAAAGAATTTAAAAAGGAACAATTCACTCAAACAAACAAAAAATGAAGCAAATATTTCATGGAAGACTCGAAACTACGGAAAAGAGAAAGGTCTTGCCTTTGTCACTACATAGTCTATGGAAGGCTCGAAACTGGCCGGGGTCTTCTTCGTGATGTCATTCGGGATCTGGTCGAGCGTGTACCCGACCGACAGCTTCGCAGCCATCTTTGCAATGGGGAACCCCGTCGCCTTTGAGGCAAGAGCCGACGACCTCGACACCCTGGGATTCATTTCGATGACCATCACCTCCCCGTCCTCCGGGTTCACGGCGAACTGCACATTCGAACCCCCGCACTCCACCCCGATTTCCCGGATGATCGCGACCGCGTAGTCCCTCAGCCGCTGGTACTCCTTGTCCGTGAGCGTCTGCGCGGGCGCGACCGTGATCGAGTCCCCGGTGTGGACGCCCATCGGGTCGATGTTCTCAATGGAGCAGATGACGACGACGTTGTCGGCGAGGTCCCGCATGACCTCGAGCTCGTACTCCTTCCAGCCAAGAAGGGACTTTTCCACGAGCACCTGGGAGGTGAGACTGGCGGCGAGGCCGGCGCGGCAGATGGCCTCGAACTCGTCGAGGTTGTAGGCGATGCCGCCGCCGGTGCCGCCGAGGGTGAAGGCCGGGCGGATGATGAGAGGGAAAGAACCGATGCTATCGGCGATGGCGAAGCATTCCTCGATGGTAGTGGCGATGCCGGAGGGAGGGGTCTTGAGGCCGATGCGGTCCATGGCGCGCTTGAAGAGGTCGCGGTCCTCAGCGGCGCGGATGGCGTCGAGCTTGGCGCCGATGAGCTCGACACCACGGGAGGCGAGGGCGCCGGATTCGGCGAGGGAGACGGCGAGGTTGAGGGCGGTCTGGCCGCCCATGGTGGGGAGGAGGGCGTCGGGGCGCTCGGCGTCGAGGACCTGCTCGACGAGCTCGGGGGTCATGGGGCCCACGTAGGTGCGGTGGGCGAGGCCCGGGTCGGTCATGATGGTGGCCGGGTTGGAGTTGACGAGCACCACCTCATAGCCCTCGTCGCGGAGGGCCTTGCACGCCTGGGTCCCCGAGTAGTCGAACTCGCAGGCTTGCCCGATCACGATGGGCCCCGCGCCGAGGATCAGGATCTTCTTGATGTCCGTGCGCTTCCCCCCGGCCGTCCGATGCGCCGCCTCCATCGGACGGGGTTGGGCGGCGCATCGGGGGCAGGGGAGGGGGAGGGGGCGGGGGCGGAGTCGGAGGCCGCCGGTGCGAGGGTGCTTCGCGGTGGTCGAGAGGTGGCGGGCGAGGAAGAGGGAGGAGGAGGAGCAGATGGAGCGCGGGGGGAGGAGGGGTGAGGGGGTCCGGGAGTGGACGCGGTTGCAGAGAGCCATGGAGGCGGGAGAGGCCGGGAGTCGTCTTCTCTCTTTTCTCTCTCCCTCGCTCGGTCGCTCGCCCGCCCAGCCGACCGTTCTGGGGTTCTTGTAAGTTGTCAAGTAGGGTTTTTTCGGGGAAAGAAAGTTATTGATGCAATTTGTGGTTCTTAAAGACACCCAGATTTTTGGTTTATTTTCAGTAACTACTACTAGTGGGGTTGAGAGACCTGAGAAATGGAGGTGGGACCCGCGTGATGATAGTGGGTGCGGTTAGGTGGTTTTGTTCCTTGGTCTGTTAGCGTTTTTGAGATACAGTCTCGGGGATACGTTAGGATAAGTGCACCGCAGGTGTGGGGACGGATGGATGGGGACGTGGCGAGTGAACGTTGACTCGGCTGACTTGCGACTTGTTACGAGTTATGGGATGGAAAAATTATTGGCTGGACCGCGCCCAAGTAGACTCCGCAAATCTCGGAGCACGTGCACGGTGGATAACGCGCAATCGGGAATTCGTGAAATGCAAGGGTTAATGTGGCGTGTTCTCCACCGTGGGATTTGGTTGGTCTACCTGAGCGTGGTCCAGGCTATAATTTCTCGGGTGGGGTCGGGTACAGCAACTTTTATAGCTGCCGTTGCCGTAATTTTGGAGGTCTTTTTCTGCAATTGACAACCAGATTTTTTGCTGCGATTGGCAAACAGATCTCTGTACCTTGTAATTTGCTTTAAGAAAAAAAAAAGAAAATAGGCTTCTCATATTTTTTTTTCCTTAAAAATTTATCTCATTTTCTCAGACACCACATCTGATAGATAGCTATAACAACAAACAAAAAAATTCTTACACAAAAATTTTGAGTTGCATACATGATGTTTAACTTTTCAGCTATGTTTTCTGTTGCAGCTACTGGCCGACATGTTGCAAGTTTTCAGCAGAATGAACAAAAAGAGCTATACATCCGAGAGTTTTCATATAATATTATATGCTATATTAATTTTTTTTGTTTTTATTTTTTTTGCAGCATTTCTACTGAGTCAAGCCATGAACTAGTAACATCTATATTTAGTACTTATCCATTTTCGTTTTTAAAAAAAAAGAAAAATTTGATTGAAATGGGAGCAACTAGTTATTCCATCCCTTGATAGAACTGAAGGGGTAGGGTAATGGGGTCTAAATTGGAAGTAATTAGGAAATAAAAAAAGGAGGAGAGAAAGAAAGGGAACATGCTGCTACTCTAGAAAGATTACAGCGAGATCATTGGATTAGATGGCTTGGGTTAGGGAACCTTTGTATTTGATTGCTGTGATAGTGCAGGGGAGGATGGGCCATATGGTGCTTTGAGTGTAATGGATTTATACGCAAGGGTAATGATAATGATGTTATGATGATCGGAATGAATATGTAACTTTTAAGATTCCAACCACACCGATGGCGAGAGGATAGGGTTTTGATGGGCACAAAGCATGGTATATCCGCCACCTTGACAGATAGATCATTAAGCGCATGTGGTCCCCAGCGCGGGTACTACAATTGCCCAAGTTGTGTATATGCTTTATGCTATTGTGGAACCTAACCTGCAATATGTAGAGAGTTGGGATCCTCTCTTGTGTTTAGACTAGAGAGAGCAACTTCATCATTCACTCCTGCCCATGTAAAGCCTATGAGTTATGATTGAGTATAATTTCATGTCTTGTGATGAGTCTTGCTTGATCATAACTGCCATGCCATATATGGATGGAGAGAATCTAAATTTTGATGTGTACTTGTTTGGACCCTTGATGCTTGCATTTTAATTGAGAGCTTGCTAGTCCTGGCTTGATTATGACCCTAGTTTTCTAACATATGGATTAGCATATAATTTGTTCAAGAGAAAAATGATTATAATCTAAGTATAAAATGTTTTTGAAAAACCTGTTTGATAAATATATTTTCATATGATGAAAAAATTTCTCGTTTGATGAACCACTTGATGGTTGAGTATATGACGGATAAGATCTTTGGCATTAGTATTGTCTTCAACAAAGGGAAGGTAGAATCGATCGGGTTGTAGCCCAAGTAAAATGAGATTTTATTTTCATACGATAGTTTCGTATTCGAAATGCATGCGCATCGATTAAATGAGGAAGTAGATACCTGTGCGTTGGTCAGTCGTACGAGAATATTATCTGATTCGCTTAGTGATCTGTTTGGTCATTTTAAGTATTCTATGATGAGATTTTGTGACTCAGATGGATCAATTATAGAATAAAAATTATTTGAATTAAATATTTTTAAAATTTTTATGATCATAACCCCCCCGCCCCCCAAGGTTGACGATTGAATTAATGCAAAAGAGGGGCGAGAAGTGCGACATCATGACATAATATAGCTGAGGTAAGTGGTAGGAGGTGATGGTACCAAGAGAGTCATGGCTGAGGATCAGCAATGACATCATCACATAGAGACAACGAAGCAAGGAAGAGGGTTCTCTGTCATCACCCTCTTTTATGATTCGCATTTGTGAGAGTATGTGTGCCCAGCCTTATAAATTTCATGGCATTCAAGGGGTAATGTAGTGTCAAACCATCAAATAAAAAGTACGTTAGCTTGTGAGCACTACCATCACTTTAAAAATTGTGCAATATGCTATTTTTTTGCTTAATTTTATGCACTTGTCCATGCCTAATGCTTTAAGATGAGTTTCTCCATGTTAGTCCGTATTGCTCTTTTTCATTGAGTGCACAGAAATAGAGAAGAAAACATACAGAAAAAAGATGGAAAGATGCAATAAATTTTTATTGTTATGATTCAGATTAATTTAAGCTTTCTATGATTCTATGATCTAGAGTCTCTATTTATACTAAAATATTACTGCTTGATTGTCTTCTCTATGCACATCCTTTTTTAATAAGCAAGAGATTATGATCATTGGCATTTCCTCTTGCATGATCACGATACAATATAGATGTTTCTCAAATCTCCTCTCTCTCTCTCTCTCAACCCTCCCTCTCTCTCTCTCTAAAAAACAATCTAAAATAGAAATACTTGAGGAACAGGGATTTATAAAGCCGTTCTCAAATAGTTGAAAATAAGGTTCAATGCAATAATTATGATTACTTAAAAAAATGGAAACAATTAATATAAACAAACATGTATTGGAAAGAATTAGAAGAATTAATATAAACAAACATGTTAAATTTGCATTTGAGTTTTCGTACTCAATTGAAATAGAGGAATCATAAATTTGTTCAAATAAATGTATCTATGTACGTGCAAAACTATATGTATGCTCTTGTATGTACATACTTATGCATATATGTGTACATGTATATCCTAGCAATAGATTTATGCAATGCATGTTAATCAAGTGAAGATAAGAGATTAAAGAAATATGTAGATTAGATGAAGAATATTAATGTTATTTTTTTATTATTTAAAACTTTGAAAAATAATCTATATTGAGGATGTGGATAATAGATAGATCGAGGTTTCTTTTAAAAACGAATAGAGTTTGATATGTTTGAGTTGCCTAAGAGGAATCACGTAGAGGAAGAAATTATTTAATTTTTTAAACATATTTTGTTATCAATATCGCGAAGAGAGGAACCAAGGGCCATAAAATTTGGCACATAGAATTTAAAAAAATATATTTCTTTATTATTTAATAATATAAATATGTATAATCTTTATGATTTTATTTTTATGAACAAAACTATATTAGAGGAATCATATATATGCATATTTTTTTGATAAGAAAATATACTAAAAAATATATATGTATATATATTCGAAGAGCATAGGTACGTAAATATGTATATATGTATAAGAGCACGGATATCAATACATGCACATATTCGAAGAGGAGACGATATTGATAGCATCATGTGGTAGGATTGCCTAATACAGTGATGCTTATGCTTGGCATAAGAGAAGCATCATGCACAACTTTCATTGTCTAGCACTGGATGCTGAGCTTGATATCTTGATTTACTTAATAGAACATCGACTTTACAACCACAAGCACTTGCTCTCAATCATAGCTTAATTTGTGCAAATTACAAATTACAGCAGCCCAAATAACCGGTGAAAATACACCTGTAAAAAAGCCCATCAGTTTTTGTTTTTTTTGTTTTGGGTAAAATTAAAAAAAAAAAAATCGGCTGCTGGAAATTGGAAAGGGAACGAACGGACAAATTACTGCCTGGACCACCGCAAGGTAGAACAGCCAAATCCCACGTTGGATAACACGCCATATTAACCTTTGTATTTCGCATATTTCAGATTGTACGTCATCCATCGTGCACGTTTTGTGAGACTTGCGTTGGTCTATCTGGGCGTGATCCGGACAATAATTTTTTGAGTGAGGAGAGAAATTTTTGTTTAAAAAATTTTTATAAAAAATATTTTTTATTATGATATTCTGTATATAATAAATCATAATTTTACGTAAAATATTATAATATATTATAAAATATAATAATTTTTTTAATAATATATTATAAAATATTATAATTTTTTTAAAAAATAAAATATTTTTTATATAAAATTTTTAAATAAAAAATAAAATTATAAATATTAAATATATATTAAAAAGCAGGACCCACGTTGGATTTTCTACGCTGCCAACGGTGCACAAACGCCGACATAAATTTCTCTATCGTCTTTTTCCAGCAAGGAACCCGTATTCAGGGATAGTTTCGTAATTAAGTTATAAACCAGAGGCTGATAGCTAAACGGTGACCGAGAAAGGCACGGGGCGGGGAAAGCGGGACGTGCGTCAGTTTCCCGTTGCCGTCGACGCCCCAACTGTCACTTTATTTGAATTTCAAATCTCGAACGGCTAAAAAAGGTCGTGCTCTTCCCCCAACCCCGACCCTCAACGTCTCTCTCCCCCACTCCCTCTCCCTAGCCTTTCTTCTTCCCTGTTCTTAGATTCCATACGCCTCAAAGCTAGGAATTTTCTGCAGCAAGAGGCGGTTTTGGAGACATGGGCGGCTCCGGGAAGTGGATAAAATCCATCATAAGCCTCAAGAAATCGGAAAAGGACGACCAAGTAATTACTCCCATCCATTCCTCTCCCTAATTTCGAATCTTGATTGGGTTTTTGTGATTTGTGTTTGGTTTTCTGAACTGGATTGCATTTCAAGGTGGGTGGTGGTAGTGGGAATGGGAAGGGTAGGAAGTGGAAGCTATGGAGGAGCTCCTCGGGGTCAAGGAGTGGAAGCCGCAGGTCGGCATCGGAGGCTTCCGATACCTCCTCATTGGCCGATGCCTTCAGTGCCGCCATGGCGACACTGGCCCGGGTGCCTGCGAAGGATTTCATGTTGGCGAGGCAGGAGTGGGCCGCTATCCGGATACAGACTGCCTTCCGCGGATTCTTGGTATGATGACCATCTACAACTAGTCTTCCCACTTGTATTTGTGTTCGATCGAGTCTTTGTTTATGCCTCTTTATGTTTTTTACCTCAAAAAAGTTTTCTTTTTTCCCCTCATCAAAATGAAGTTGATCCTTGCGACATTTTACTCCAAAACCCATCTTCTTCTGCTTCTCCCCCTTCTTCTTTCTGGTGAATAACTCTTGACATCTGTATTTGTTATCAAAGTTGAAGCAATTTCCTTTTTGCATTTGTTCTCCGTACTTGGTGAAAGTGGCTGTGCATCCAAGCGTTATTTTTTCAATTTCTTATTTATCTTCAGCATCCTTTTCTCTTTTTTTTTTCGTTGACCAATATATTCTGAACTTGGTAAAAATGATTGTTTTCTCATTTATAATATCCGCCTAGCGTTTTCTGCCAGGGCATGAAGAGCTCTTTGTTAGTTCCCTACAAAATTTATCCTCTAGATTTTGCTCAAATTAAAGTGTAGTAGTATTTCTATCCTTGCCACTCCTTTTTATCCCCCTTATCTTTGAACTCCTTTAGTTGTTTGAACCTGCAGGCCAGAAGAGCTCGAAGGGCTCTCAGAGGAATTGTAAGGCTTCAAGCACTAGTTAGAGGTCGCCAGGTGAGGAAGCAGGCAGCACTGACGCTAAAGTGCATGCAGGCTCTTGTCCGCGTCCAGGCACGCATGCGGGCACGGCGTGTGCGCTTGACCACGGAGGGCCAGGCTGTGCAACAAATGCTTGAGAGCCGTCGCAACCACATGGATCCCTTGAAGGAAGCAGAGGTATATACCTTACGCCGTTTACCATTACCCATTCCTTATTATTTACCTTTTAATTTGCAGCATTCTTTTCATGTCATTTTGTAATTACATTATGTTTTGTTGATTGTTTTTTTCCGATTTTATTAGTGGGGTAGAATTATTAAAAGCTGGGGAGGAGATCCATGTTAGCTCTTTTCTCTATTTTCCCAAAGAAAAGATATTAGTGGGGTAGAAACTGAAAAATTTGAACATCTGAGTTAAAATGAGAGAACAATGCTGCTTAAAAGTCACAGTCTTTATTTTGTAATCAAAACTTAGCTTGATATTAATTCATCTTCCATTCTATATTTCTGCAACTCCTAGTCTGCTGTTGCTGAATTTGTTATATTTGCATTTGATTTAAGCTCTGAATCCCGAACCAGAAGTTCGATCACCAGAACTATCATGACCCACATCAAATATATAGTGCATTGGATGTTCAGAACTCCTTTTCTCATGTCATAAATTTAAACTTGCTTTGGATGGATACCGAGAATTCTAATTTCATTTGTGTGTCTAAGAACGGTATCATGCGGACAGAAATTTTATGCTTTGCATTGCCAAGACCTAATGTGGCTTTGCAGAGGTCTAGGTTGGTACATAAAAAATTGACCTTTATGGAAATAGTTACACAGTTCTGCACTCATAAGCTTGAATATTGTTGCACTCCATCATTGGAGGAGACAATAATGATCCTACTCTTTATTAAGATTTGCACATGGTTTTCTCGATGCTACTTCCATTGGATCGTGTTTGATGAATTATGAAATCTTGTTGGATGCATCACAAAGTCATTGAGCTCAATATCTTTGATTATTCAGGAAGGATGGTGTGATAGACAAGGCACGCTGGATGAAGTTAGGGCAAAGTTACAGTTGAGGCAAGAGGGAACTTTGAAAAAAGAACGGGCGATCGCTTACTTTCTTTCTCAACAGGTAAGTCATCAAAGATTTGAGCCGCAATTAAAAGCATTATTGGCTTAACCATTGCATTAAGTCTGAATGGAACCATTCTTTGATTATTACTTTCAGCAATGGAGGTCAACCTCGAACACAAAGTCTAAGCCGTCTGTGGCCTCTCTCAAGCATCATGAGCTCGATACGAGCAACCAGGGTTGGAGCTGGTTAGAACGGTGGATGGCAGCAAAGCCTTGGGAGAATAGGTTAATGGAACAAACTCACACCGATCTTTCTGATGCCCGTTATTCTAAAAGTTGCGAAGAGTTCCATGGAACGTGTTCAAAGTATTCAGATTCTAGCTCCGTAAAAATCAGAAAGAACAATGTCACTACCAGGGTTTCAGCAAAACCTCCATCAGTGTTTAGCAACCACTGTGAAGCTCAATCTGCCTCTTCTTCGGAATTGCAGTATGATGAGAATTCTCCATCATCATCTTCTATCTGCATATCTACCCCAATATCTGGTGCCACTATCTTAGCATCAGAAAGAACTGAGGAGAGCATTAAAAGTCAGCCGAACTATATGAACTTGACAGAGTCAATCAAGGCGAAACAGAAAGTCAGCAACACCCATAGAACAACCATGCAGAGACAATCATCAGTGGATCTTCAGTATCATAAGTGGGTGCCTTTCTCTACCATAGACTCAAAGAGTAGTGCTGGTTCAGACTCAGTTTCATCTTTTAAAGCATCAAATGCAAGGTCTTGGAAGGAGAAAAGCATGGCAAGAAGCATGGACAAGGAGAACTATTGCTATGATGAGAGATCAGCTGCTTTATTTTAAGTGTTTCAAATGTCTGCTTGGTTTCTTGGAACTTTGAGGTCCATGAATTCGTTCTAGTTTCTGCTTTTTGGTGCCCAACATCTTGTTGTCCTGTGTGCTTGTTTATGTAATTTGCTATTAACATTCTAGGAACTGGTGTTGGCTTTGCTTATATGGCTTTGGCAAGATAGAGGTTTTTTCTCTCTCTTTTTTTTTCTTTTATTTATTCTGCTTACAGATTGGTAAATGTTGTTTTGCTTGTTCTTTTCTACTCAAATTGTGAACATATCATTTTTTTAGCAATTATTAAGAATCTCTCTCATGTGAATTTTCAATTTCATGATTTATCGGTTGTCCATGCATGCATATTGCATTAGGACTTGCTGATTCTGAGTTTTCTTTGAACTATCCATACATTCTGAGTCTCTTCTAACAACTTATTGTACCTAGTAAGATCAAGTTGAACCTATTCTGCACATTTATTTACCATGAGCATGTTTTTATGCTGGACTATCCTCAACATGCCTAAATGGTTGTATCTTCAAAGATATGTCTTTTAAATGGTGAACATTTTGTTCCAGAATCATCTAGATAAAGATGATCATGAACATCATATGTATAATGAGCATGGTTTTAGTCTAAGATAAAGATAGTCCCCTAACAAGAAATGTCCACCTTTTCTGTCAGGATTTGTGTTGCTATCAGAGGAGAACAGATCAAATGAATTAGGATGACCGGAAATTTGAGTAGTTTCCTTGTAGAATATTTCCATAGGGGCAAAATATGTTAGTCTTTTGAAACATGGAACCAAGTGATACTGTCAATGTTATTCAATAATCAAGTGATTTGTTAAGACGAGTTCAAGAATTCTTCCAACACATTTTTTACAGAAGCAGACAACTGATTCCAATGTTCTAGAATCCTTGCAAGCCTGCAGCTTGCCATATAAGTTATATACTATATTATGGGTGGACATCGAGCCCTTTCTTTTGAGCAAGAAAATGGAGCAATTTTTCTGAAATGTAGGCATCAGTGGGTGCTATAAATATTGGAAGCCATTTCGAGGTTGTTGATGCTATTTCACATTGACTTAATCAACACTTCTTGTTTCTTCAACGAAATCAGATTTTGGAAGATAACAGAGTTTCATAGAAACTCATGCTCCGAAGGAGGCATGGCCTTTTAAGTAACAAAGAATCTCATTTTAAAGGTCAATTATCTGCCTAAAAATCAAGTTGATCTTTATTTTATACTGCTGAAAGAAAAAATTGAAAATTGTGTAACTTGGATTGAAACAGGAAAGGGAAAAATGGTAAGCGATTTGCGAGAGAAGATGAGGATCAAATTAGTAAACTCTGGCAACTTTGTCAAAGAAGTAGATTGATCTTTGCAGTATTTAAAATATTGAGAGCTTGTCATGACTCAAATTCCAACCAAATGGAAAATTGCTTAATTGGTTATTTTGATGAGGCAGATGGGTATAAATATTGATTTTTATCTGAAGAACAAATGAGGTAGAAAAGCAAAGAACTGAAAATTTAATATCAGAATTTATGATGCTAAAAAATATGAAAGCAACTAATGTGGTTTCAACTCTAATTAATGTTTATTTTGAAGAATAGCATTATGATGATTTATCTAGGTCTAGCTGGCAGAACTCAACAGCTCATACAAGTTGCATTTGTATTTTGAAGATTATTGTTTGTCCTCTTATAGGTAGTGTTAAAATGCGAGCTGCCAAGGCAGTTTTTCCCCACAGCCAGAATGTCAGAAACTGGTCAAAGTTAAGAATCTTCAGGACACTTGTTTTCTGAAAATTAAATGCCTATTACCATAGATGAGGTGTATGCCATGATGGATGCTTTTAGGCTAGCAAAAGAAGGTCAATTTGACATTCATTGATCAAATGGGAGCTAAGTAGCATATTCAAATATAGAAAAAATCTTTCTTTTTGTTTTCTAAACAATGACTATTGTTGCGTCAAAAAATTAGAATTATCATTGTTTGTGCAATTTGAAGTTTAGTAGAGGCACATTGGTCTCCCACTAGACCACTGATTCCACTCTGCCTGCAATTTAACATCTTACCTGAAACTTCAACCCCATCAGAAACAGCACTTGTGAATGATTAGAACAACCATTGTTAATACAAGCAACATCATTATATGTATATACTACATACATGCATATATAATATATTGCAACCTAATTTCCACAAATGATTTCATCCATATTTATTCTACCACAGGATTGTTGGTGCAATTATTGTTTTGATGATCAAAAAAACACCAGCAACACAATATATCACACTGAAATGGCTTTTTCTATCCTGGAGACATGTCTTTTTTTGGAATCTTTTGCACCTTGGAACCGCTCGTGGTCACTGAAGTTGTCAAGATTGTCCAACATTTACCAAAATTTAATCACATATCGATAACTAAATGCTAACAAATTTAATTACAAAGTCATTTAAGCTCTTTCTCAGAAACAAATATTCCTGAAGGATGCAAATGAACGACATAGTATGGAGTGACATCATATCAATATCCTGATTCTTGAATATTTGTTACTACTCATGAGAAATCACTAGCAGAGCCTTTAAATTCGGATCTGGATGCAATTTCCAGATCAAATAAATTGCTTGTATCACACATAATTGAAGTATGCACATGAAAGTTCTACAATAAGTCCTCAAGGATTTGTTGCTGTTTCCGAAATTGGAGAATCAGGAGGAGGCAGAGTCCCATTAGCGGCATTCAACAAATGTTCAAGTTAGTTGACTAAGAGGTTCATGCAGAGCCGTTGATAACAAGGAATTTCAAAGTACTGGAATTCTTACTCCAAGATCTTCCATCTGCCTATTTTGAAATCCGACAATGTCTGCTCCAGTGGTAATGTAGCACCTCAGAGAAGCCAGTCTCATCCTGTTGCGGCCAATTTTCTCATCGTCTGATCGTCGGAAAACGAGCACCTGCAAAAAGAAAAGTCCACACTGACCGGAGGTGGCTCCGACGGGGGACCCTCCGACGGTCAAGTCAGAGAGGTGGTTGGGCAACAGTGAAATGAAGACAGGGAGCTCAATCGAGAGAGAGAGAGAGGAGAGCAAGCCTGTGGTTTCGAAGTCGAAAAAATGGAGGTCTCCTGCACTGTTGCCTTCCCCGACTTATATAGTGGAGCACGATATGGCGCCGCCATTAATGGCGCGGACAATTGAGGAATTGTCAACTCACTGTAGACTGTCAGAGTCGCCGTAAAAATGTCGTATCACCGTGGGGCTGTCAAATCACTAGGGTTGACAATGCCCTAGGCGGGATAATGCCCCTAGGTGGCAGTGCCGCATGTTGCTGTCAGGACTGACAAGCTCTGGCGGCTGCGCGGCGATCGGAGGAGTCGACCGACCCTAGGTCGGTGGCCAGCTGTGTGGCGTCGGGTGGAGATTCGGGCCCCTTTGTTGGTCAGCGAGTCTTACGTGAGTCGGCCATCAGACTCCCTGGTTCAGTCGGTCGGAAAAACAGGAAAAGTATGCCCGACCGACACATCCTCAGTCGGTTATAGGCCGTTAATTGGCCGGTGATGGCGCCCGTCGATCGATCGGTCGGCTGAACGGCGATCGGTCGGTCGCTCCGACTGTCGGTCGGTCGGTCGGTCCCTCCGGCCGTCTGTCGGTCCCTCCGGCCGTCGGTCGGTCGGTCGGTCCCTCCGGCCGTCGGTCGGTCGGTCGGTCGGTGGGTATTCTCCAACAGTTGCCCCCCTCCACTCCTGAGTCGGACGGTGAGCTGGCCGATGCTATTGCTCGGACAGCGACGCTGGGCGACTAGGAGTGGAATCACTGTGTGCCCAATTCCGACCATACCGTGAGTGGATACGATGTCAGGCGCTCCATGAATGCCGAGCGATTCGCTGACATCGGATGTAACGTCGGTATCAGACGTCCCGTCTTGTCGTCGTCAGACGTCCCATCTTGTCGTCGTCAGACGTCCCGTCCCGTCGGCGCCAGGTGGTCGGGTGCCGGACGATTCGGCGTCAGGCGACCGGATATCCGGCGCCTTCTGGGGAACGCAGACCGTCGCCCAGCGCTGATTCTGGGAGCGCGGTGCGCTGTCAGGCGTCCCATCGGGAACGCGAATCGCCGCGGGCGCTTTAATTCGGAACCGCGGCCCCTTTCGCCACGTGTCGGGGGTGGTTGGGCCGGCGCCCCTCGCATTAAATGGAGGTGGTGCAGCCGTCCCGGGATGGGTGCGCCGAATCATCGGGCCAAAGGGAGGGCCCGGAGGCTGCCACGTGTCGCACATCCGGAGAACGTTGGTCGGCGCGGGGGCATCTTGGCCGTCGGACGGCCCTATATATATAGGACCATCTGCACTCATAGCCCCATCTTGACGTTTTTGCTGCAGAGACTCTGTCCAGGCAATTTCTCCGTCGTCGCCGGCAGTCGTCTCTCCTCCCACTCCCCAAAGGGTTCATTTCCGGTTCGTGGTCTCCCCTTTTTCCTTCCTCTTCTTCTTCTTCTTCTTCCTCTCCTTCTTCTTGTTCGGTCCTGGTGTGATGGCCGGAAATCCGTCACAGGGGGCTCGGTCAGGAAATCCGACCGATGACTCTCGGTCGACTCCGGAAGCTGAGGTTTCCTCGCTTTCGGGGCCGAACGTTGATCGGCTTCGAGAGCAGTATCGCATCCTGGAGCAGTTTCAACTTTCCGCTCCAGGGGCCGGCGGTCGGGTTAACAACCCTCCGTCGGGCCAGCTGGCGCTGTACGTCGAAGATCTTCGCGCGGGTCTTCGGCTC
This sequence comes from Elaeis guineensis, assembly GCF_000442705.2. Taxonomy (NCBI): domain Eukaryota; kingdom Viridiplantae; phylum Streptophyta; class Magnoliopsida; order Arecales; family Arecaceae; genus Elaeis; species Elaeis guineensis. The sequence continues at coordinate 122,823,153 of NC_025994.2, read as the reverse complement.
CCGATTTCGGAGTTCGTCCGAAATCTGCTGGATTATTACGGACTTTGTCCGGCGCAATTGACGTCGAACTCTGTCCGACTGATAATCAGCTTCGCACTGTTGTGTCAGCTTCTGCCGACCAACCCTCGTATCTCGCTCTTCCGGGCATTTTTTGTGCTCCGACCCCATCCTAAAGCCCGAGGGTGGTGGCTCTTCAACCCCCGAAAGGGTCTCTCCTTCATCACTGGTCTTTCATCGTCCATCCACGGGTGGAAGAACCAGTTTTTCTTCATCTCATCTCCATCTCCTTAGGGCTTCCCTTCCCACTGGGGCGTGCCCCGAACCGAAGCAAACGACAACAGCCGGATGGAGGCGGACGACCGGGAGGACTTCCACCGACTCAAAGACATGTCGGTTCCGAAGCAGAGGGAGCTTGTTACCGAACAAGCTCTCTATGACGCTGGCCTGAGCTTGGTCCCCCGACTAGGTATCGCCCGATCCCCCGGTCTTCTTCTCATTCGGCCCTTTGTTCGGTTTTTAGATTAACATATCTGTCGGTGTCGCAGGGACACCTCCAAGGATGCGGCCGACTGACGCCGAGATCCGGCAGTATGCAGCAAGGAAGAGGCCGGCATCGGGGGCAGGACCTTCGCGTCCACCGAAGAAGCCCACTCCCGCGGCGCCGACCGTCGAAGCGTCGGCGACCGACCAGTCGGAGCCGGTGATAGCGCTCGCGGCTCCGAGAGCGCATCCGGAGGAGAGACCGGTGGAAGACGCGGCCGAAGGAACATCGGCGGCCTCACCGGCAGGAGTGGCGCCAGATGACGTTCGGGAAACCGAACATCACCCGGCGGCGTCTGTGGCCGCAACGGGGGGTGCCGGTTCAACCTCGAGCATCCCCTCCTTGTCGGTTTCGTCGGTCGGGGTGGCCGATCGAGGGAAGGCCCCAATGGACCCCACGGACGACACAAGGTCGGGGAGTCGCACTGTGCCGCCCAGCGCACAGTTCCCCGAAGGGGCGTCGGCGTTGGCCGACCACAACCTGGCCAGGAGGCTGTGCCAGGGGATCCTCCTCCCGGCCGACGTGGAGGCGTTAAGGTCTCGGCAAGTGATCGAGATGTTGTCTTCGTTCTACCCGACCATGGTCGAGGTAAGTCCTGTTTCGCCTCCTTTTTCCTTAGTATTTTCGTTACTTTATTTTTCTGACGAAACGCTTGCGTCGGCAGCTGATCTACACCATGTCGGAGCTTGAAGCCGGATACCGGAGGTTCGGGAACGTCCGGGCGGCTTGGAAAGAAAGGTCGGCGGCGGCCGAAGCCGATCGGGCAATGTTGGTCGACCACTTAAAGCAGTCGGCCGATCGGGAGGCCAAGTTGGTAGACGAAGTCTCCCGCCTCGGGTCCGAGCTAAGGTCGGCCAAAAAAGAAGCCAAACGCAAGGGCCGAACCGTGCACCGTCTGCGGCGCGAGCACGACGGTGTTGCCGCCGAACTCGAGGGTGAGCGCGAGCAGCTTCGAGTCAGCCTGGAAAAACTTGCCAAGGCTGAGGAGGAACTGTCAATCGCCCAGGCCGACGCCGATATATCGAAGGCAGAGGCAGAGTCGGCAAGAGACTCGCTCGGGCGGGCGGAAGAGGAAGCAAGGTCGGCGAAGGAGTCGGCAAGCCGGGCGGTGGACGACTTCCGTGCCACCGACCAGTACCGGGAGGAAATGTTGGAGTCTGGCTTCGCGTCGTACCGGATGGGGTACGAGGATGGTCAGAATGCGGTCCAGGCCCTGTACCCGGAGCTGGACCTCAGCAGTATCGTCCCGCCGGGGGCCGAGGAGCAAGTTACTGAAGAGATGGCCGACCCTCCATCGGGAGGCATCGCCGTGGCGGAGGAAGCCATCCCGGAGCAAGTGGCGCCGACTGCCAGCCCCCCGCCAACCGACGGTCCTGCTTTGACTGTCGACCCAGCGTCGATCGTGGTCGATACATCGGTTATCCCCGATCTTCCGTCGGTCGAGGAGATCGACTCGGAAGGATGATCGCGGCCTTGCCGACTTTTGGTTTCTTTTTGTCTTTTCCTTTTTTAGAACACTCGTAATCGGGCTTCGGCCTGACTTTGAATGAAATCAGTTTTTAAATTTAACTTTTCCCTCTGTCTGTTTTCCTTTTTTTCATGAGTTGTGGAATGCATCCGAACACGTGAGTTGCCAATTTATATAGGTCGGTTAGGACGTTCGGCAACCCACGCCGCCATGAAGGTAGGCCAAGTCCTGACTTAAGATCGGCCCTTGATGGTCGAAGTATTATGTCGGGAGTCCTTCCTCCGGCCGTAAGTTGGGCGCATTCGTTGAGTCGGAAGCCGACCGACCGTGGTAAAGGTTCGGTAGTCGGGTCCCTTCCGACGCATTCAGTCGAATGTCGTCCAGCGTATTCAGTCGAGGGAGCACCGATAAGTCGGACCCCGATACCCTTGTGTCGGGTATCTGTACTGCGCCTCACGATATACGGTGGTAAGCCGAATATCTTCTGACCGACCGTAGCCCGGTCGGTGAATCATGAATGCGACTGAGGTCGCATTGTACGATAGACGGTGGCAAGCCGAATATCTTTCGACCGGCTGTAGCTCGGTCGGGAGTC